>NW_026944055.1:295984-353808 GCF_033296635.1 Dichotomopilus funicola
TCCTCCTCCTCATCCTCCAGCCGGGGGATGGTAACAGGCGACCCAGCAGACGCTCTATCTAGGAAGCGAGCTCCCACCATGGTGATGGCGAAGGCGTCGAGCCCGCTTCCGACGCATTGCAACCGCCATATTGCCAGCCTATCCCACGCATCCTTCTCACACGGCGGGCCTCAAAATATGAAGGGTGGCGGGAATGGGAATAGGCGCAGTATTATGTGACGGAAAGGAACATACTCGGGAATGTCGCCCCGTCACTACAGTACTAGCCAGTCTACAGAGACAGGTGTCCGCGCCTGATCTTAACCAACAAGGTTTTCTAGTTACTATGTAGAGATGTACACACTTACATGTAGTGAGGCGAATGCACCCGCACTCAGAAAGTGAAGCGGGATGATAACCTCACATGTCCTGTTCCTCCGAGAAGCGAAACAGCCCCATTTCTCATCCCCTAGCACAAGATAAATTATTTAATCAGGATACAACAAACCATTTGCCCTGGTATTCCCGGCGGCCAAACGCAGGGAACACCCGCTCGGCCCGACAGTTGTACGGAGGATAATCGACCAGACCAAGAGACAAGCATGGATATTCCACTCTCTGAATCCATCTCTACCAACTAGTTGCTGAGTCTGGGTCCTAGGATCGGAGGTGCATATTGCCGCTGTTGTTGCGTGAGAGTGAAACGTCGCACAAAATACCTGAAGAAATGGAAAAAACAAGGAAGATGCAAGAGAAAGGCACCGCACGCACCAAGAGGGGCGGCGGTCAACAAAATAAGAAGCAATAGACTTGGCCGAGTCCTTGACGTCTTGTAGATAGGACTGCACACCGGTCTCTGCAAGCCATCGAAAGGAGACCAGAAGCCGCTCGCCTATGCAGGCCGAGGCGGTTTGACACGATCCGTTTGTTGGTCCCGGTCCTTGAGGCAGCCTCAAATATGATCCGATGCAGAAAACGGTAACCTACACGAAGGTTGCGCGTCTCTTGTGAGGTAGAACCAAAAAAGACCTACTCAAAGATCCGCCTCGGCGTACGTCAAGAGTGCCGATGTACCAAACCTAGCGAGGGGGGCCGCTCAGACAACGATAGGAGAGCGACCGGAAAGGTTTGCCGGGCAGCCGGACTCTACGCCACAAGGTCCAAACAACTACACCGGCGTATGCATCTCAGTGCGGACACGAATTGGGCCTATGTCTTCAAGGTGTCGGGCTAGCTTCAAAGTCCCCCGGTCCCGAGCTGATTTGGCAACATGAACACCAACCACCGTCCTTCATTGACGTCACGATAAAAGGCTAGACAAGTGATGGGGGAGGAGCGGGCAGGTGAGAATGCGTAACAGTGAAACGAGCGAGCTAGGCGTCTAATGGGATTTGCAAACTTGCACACTCTGGTCTAAGAAAAAGAACAGTCAACTCATCTACAGACAGCGATGTTCCAAAGATGCGTCTCGGCATCTCGGCGTCCCGAAGAATCCATCCGCTAACTACCGGTCGCTTTCTATTGTCCAGCGCTGGAGTGGGTAGCTGGATCATACCTGCAAGGTAAGGCGTTTTCTACAAATTGATGCTACGGGATGCAGGAATAAGGGAATCGCGATTGAAGTTGAGCTGTAGGCGCACTATTTTGCTGAGCACCAAGGAACTGACGAAGGCGGACAACCGATATATCTAGGTTTTGAACTCGACCCTCGCTATCGGTGTCGGAACATCGTCCTGGGATTTTAGGAATTGGAAGGCGAATTTACCTTGAACTACGCGGCACAGTAGCCATCATGCTTGTGTACTAGAGCCTCTTCAATTCGGGGACCTCTGTTTCTTCAACGGTCATCGTGCAACCATTTCGGTCAAAGAAAAGGCTTATTCCCCAAGATTGCCGAATATCCAGTCTCGGAGACAACGATACTCCCACAGAGCAGAGGAGCAATTCTCGTGAGCTTGGCCTTCGGTGGAGGTACACGAAGTTACGCAGTAGGTTTCCATCAGCCGCAGCTTGGTGACTAAATTTCTCGGTCAGTGTCTATTTTAGGAGACGAAGGGATGATGCCCAGACTTCGTTCCATCCTTCAAGGCGGATGACGATATGTAGGCCAAAGACACTTAGCGCGGGTGCCTGAACAAGAACGCAGAAGACAATCTATTTAAACTGGAATATTACAGTATCTTGACACCCTCTATCACGGGACTTGGAATTGCGTTATCTTCGACGAGTAATTTATCCATAACAGAGCGTAGAACACAGACAAACCAGGCCTCAGGTCGAGGCGATTCTCGGATAATGCAACGCCAATTCTCGGTGCCACGGCGCCACGGGTGACGAAGTGAGATCTCGGAAATGAATGTTACACATGCCCGGACCAGCGGCAGCCATCGGGGTCCAGCCAAGGCGCCCGGTGAGTTGATCATGTCGAGGAAATTATCACGAGAACCGAGACAAGAGTGTTTTGATATGATTCCGGACACACCACTGGTCAATCTTCAGGTGCAGCATGTTTAGCGTGAAAAGCTCTCTGAACTGGAGAGAGGATCCTCGGGCTTTCGGAAATGATTTGGGGCGTTTGCCTCGCGAATTGGTATTGCGATAAGAGATACCACATGTGCAATAGGATCGAGGGAGCTCTGAACAAGTAAAGAAAGTCCCTTCCCATCGCCTTGAACCGGAGAAGGACTCTGTCTGGTCGAGTTCTAATCCTGGCTGGCGGACGAGGATCGAGCCCTTCTGGCTTCCTTCGGAGTCCCTCCAAGAGAGTCTCGAACAACGTCCGTGAGTGATTCCCCGGGGTTTCTGGTCCGCAGAATCTCAAAAGGGCCATCGTCTCTTTCTTGCCGGCACGCCCCCCAGTCCCGCATCAGCCGACGTTCTCGAAGTTGTTGGTGTGTGGGGAAGACCCTTGGCTGTGACTTCCCCAGCTGGGGTGACGGACGCTAAGGCATCGCTTCCCCACGGGGCGTGGGGGACGCTCCGACCGAGCCGCAAAAGGCCCAAACTCGGATGGCGCAATCAGGGGTTGAGGTCGCGGCTTATCTTGGTCGTCGTGGCCGATTTCCTGCTTGTTGCTGCACCTTCCGCTCACACTCCGTCCTTTGCCAAACATTATCAACATACAAGAATAGAACGTCCGATAGGCACCGCGATAAGCCAGTAGTGTCCGACAACGCCCAGTAAACAGTCACGCTCAAGAACGAGGGGGTTGGCTCTCAGGCGCAACCAAACTCTGATTGTAGGCGGATCTGGCGAACAATCCGCCCGACGAAGTGCAACGGCGCTGGGGTTTTGAAACGTATCCGCCTCGCTTAAAGGACAGCTAGTTTCGACTCCGCGTTATCGGACCCTCAGTATCACTTCAGGACCGGCCCTCTCCAATGTTGCGAGTTGTTGAGAGGAGTTTTACCCCACATTCCAAACAACTCTCCTCAAACCTGCCAGAGATGGCCCTGAGAAGGAAGTTTGTTGTAGATCATCGTCTCATCCCTCGTCCCCCCGCGGCTTTGCTGTGGGATACCGTATACGATCTTGTCCCAACACTCCGTCTTTGAGATCCGCGAACCTTAGCCTGGACTTGGCGGCGTAGGCGATTGCGGGGGAATCTGTCACGCCATCAAGGCTCGCAACGGACGGGAAGAGATGGGGGGTGTTGGGTTTCTGGGGAACCACCGGATGGTTGTGCATTGCCACCTCGAGTGGCCGGCTGTTGAGACACTCCATCGCGGTTTCATGAATTTCGGTCGTCGCGCGATTACCGGTATCCGTATTACACGACACTTAGTGTACACCCCGGTTCATCCGAGCAACGTGCGATACCCTCCCCCCATCTCTCTTTTCAGGCGCGCTTTGCGGCGACCGGGCGAGCTGCCGCATGGCGTTCCCGGGCAAGATAACCAATACGTTTCCTTCCAACCGGGGAGGCTGCAAGCTGGGGTAAGATTGGCGATCCACGGCCCCGATGATGATTGCCTCGTGAGACCCGTGGACATGATGGGCCGGGCCAAAGGACCCGGCCTGTCGTGCCCAACCAAAGCTAACTAGACCGTGCGTCCTCATCACCCGAAGTTGCGGTGAGTGTTTGGGTTCCGGCTTTCAGCACCAACGGGATGCAGTATTTGCGGCGCGATTCCGATACCGCGTTTTGCCGTGTTGCGCCGGTGTTCTCCTCCTGGTTCCCGAAAGGAAACAAAACCATGTTCTGGGCCAGCCCACGCCTCGTGGTTGTCAGCCGCCGTACTTGTCCATTTGGGACAGCTGATCGGCCCCAGCCCGGACAGATCAAGGGTCCCTGATCCCGTCCTTGCGCGGAAGTTCCGGCGCCCCGGCCCTTGAATCCCTTCAACCCACGGGGAAATTTGAACTGGAAAAAAAAGACAGCTCAATGAGGCGCCTCTTGGTCAGACAAACAACGATTCATCAAACTTCAACTCGGCCAGGGTATGGAACGACGGCGACTGTCGATCGGACGTCCTTCACGACCGGGCGACGCGCCGGCGCGGTTACCCCAGACTCCAGGCTCACCCCCACGATTGGGAAGCCAGGGGTCTGGTTGGCTTCCCTGCCGGAAGATTTCCCGGGGCGCTGGGAGAGATGCCATTCAACGAGAAAAAAAAAAGGGGGGGAGCTGGTTTGCTGACGGAGAGAAGTTACTGGCCCAAATGGGAGAAACGCAAAACGCTGACGTGATGTATCCCCGCGCACCTCGCACAACGGAAAGTCGTTGGGTGCCTTTCTGCCGTTGTCGAACTTTTTTTTTTGCGGCGTCCTTGGGACGCCATTCGTTAGGATCTCGGGCGGGAAGGAAGGCTGAGCCTGCGGACAAGACCAACAGGGCAGCTCAGGCAGCCACAAGGGCAATGCTGGCCGCGACATTGGCGGCCACCAGGGAAGAAAGATGTGGGAGGTCCTTTTCCAACAGTCACATTTTCTCGGTCTTTTCATCACAGTGTGGGTTGGCCCTCCACAACCGCCCGAATCGTGGCACCTGGCGTTATTCCGCTCAGACTGGTTTTATGTAATACCCAGTTGACACCATCCACGCCATCTCTGGCGCCGCAGGCGTGTTTCGCGCACAACGGCCAGCCCCCAGCCCAACGCACTCCCACTTCGATGTTGGGAACCACCCAATCTGTTATGACGAGTGCAAGGCCACGAGGACTTCTAGCTCCCACAAAACAAAGTTTCAAGGAGGAAAAAGAAGACAACTCCCCGCATTTCACACTCCCACCCCACCACCACTGCACAGCCCAAGGTCGAACGCGTAACCGTTCCCGGCAATAACGTTTAGGTAAGGCCAGCGTCGCATCCCCACAAACCCGCCGCACGGGGAGTCCGCTCCTATCGGGTTATCTTTCCAAAACTTGACCAGACGTGTCAAGTCGACGAGACGCAGGAAACTATTGGGATGCCATCTCAAAAAATACGTTGAGCCCCGAGGCGGCCAAGCGGCCCAAGAAACCCTTCTCGACAAAACCCCAGCTTTGCGGGGACAAGGGGGATAAAGCAATGCACAATTTTAGGTGTGATTTTGAGGGTGGGGGAGGGGCAAGGCTCTGTCAAACTTCAAGGGGTGTGTGGGACGAACTAACTGGGGAAGTGAGGTAAGGGAGCGAGAATGAGCAAGAAAAGCAAAGAATGAGAGAATTTCCCAGACCGAGGGCGCGCAACAGCAAGGGACAGAGACACATCCGGAAAGAGAGGGTAAAAAAAGAAAAAGAAAACGAGAAAAAAAGCGAAGTGGCAAAGTCCGGGGAACAAACGGAGGCAGCCACATCCAGTCATCGCCAGAGATCTCTCACACCAAAACAACCAAACCCCACTCCCTTCACTTGTGCCCCCCCAGATTTCGATCCCAAAAAGCCCACGCCGCCCGTTGATTGAAGTTGGTTGACTGGTTCGATTGTTAGGTGGGGGTCCCAACCTTCCGGGGAGAGGAGGGGGTTCAAGGGGGGGTCGAGGGGTAGGTCGTTTTCCGTCCTGCCGCCTTCAGCCGCCGTTCCGCCGCCCGGGGGAAGGAAGCAAAGATTGTCGGAAAACATCCTCGCAGTATCCGTATCTGCGAGTCTGCTTTCATGTCTTTTTTGTCTTTTTTACCACCCCCACCATTTCCGAAACTCTCAAACCCTTGCCTGGAACGTGGAGAGAAGGTTCAGGGTTTGTTGCCCAGCGTGGCCTGGTCGAGTCCGGGGATGGTATTCCGGGGAAAATAGAGGGATGGACGAGAAGAGGGGCAGAAGGACGAGGGTGAACTTGACTGGCAACACGTGGATGTATGTATGAGTGAGTTTGTTGAACAACAAAGAGGGAGAGCGGGATGTAGTTCGTATTCTGGTGCTTGAATAACCTGTTATGAATTTGTGGTTTGTTTTTGTGTTCTTTGATTGGGCTTCTTAGTTGACTCGTGGCGCGTATCAAACAGTTATCTAGCGAGCTAGAAAAACAACAAGAAACACAGAGAAGATAACCCAAAGTATTGTGTGCCCCGCTTATCCCAGCCGGTTCTGGGCAATCATTCCGGCTAAGCAAGTATACATTTGACAGGTTTTTCCAACCGAGAGGGAGATGAGATAAATATAAGAGAAGTCTGGGAGTTGATGTGTTGTTGTTAGCCAAAGCCAGCCCACCTATTTCTGAACGCCCAATTGCCCGAAAGCCTCGCCAACATGACAAAGAAAAAACATGTGTCTTCCGTTGCTCCACCGCGAAGAAAGACCCAACACAAAGTCTATCCGTCCAAAAAGTAAAAAGAAAAAAAAGGAAAGGAAAAACGGAGAAAGAAAAACCCTCCCAAAGTATATGAAGCGGTAATGTCTATCCTGCTCAAGTGCCGAAGTAACCCCGTGCCAGCCCTGCCATGTAAAATTCCACAATGTCCAGACCAAAATTATGAAGAGTTGAGTGCCATGTCCATCCTCGAACAAAGTTCGACCGTATTAAGGAGCCACAAAACGCCGGAGTGGTTATATATCCTTCTATAGTTTGCCCGGTGCCGTCATCATTCATGTCGTCGCAAAGGTTGGAGAAGAGGGCGTTAGGGTCCAACCCCTGAAAATGGAGAAGGGTGCCTTTTCACGCGTGCCTCGTTGCAAATTACAACCTGTCATACAGATCGACCCCCGAGAGACTGTTGGAGGACGAACTCCTGCCACTCGCGGAAAACCCGTCAGCCGGGCTCAGCAGATCGTGAACTGCGACCTTGGGGACAGGGAGTTTCCGTTGAGAACCGTCCGGCCGACTCATAATGTCAGAGAGAGACATGCCCGTACTCCTCGGCGTAGGCGTTGACTGAGGGGTAGGGTTAAGGCCTTCCGGAGCCGGCTCAAGGGGAGCCAGCGCCGGAGCGTGGTGGAGGCTCAGGTTGCGGAAAGGAGGGAGCTCAACGCCGCTATACGGCCGCAAGCGCGGGGAATGAGCCGGTGTAGCGAGCGGGGTGTGATCGGGCGTCGGAGACAACGAGTTAGCCGAGAATGTGGGAGACGAAGGAGCGGTCGAATTGGGCGAGTTAGGCCGCGACCGTTTTGGTTGCCGGTAGGCCTGTGCATAGTGGTCATCGTGATCATCGTGAGAGTGCGATCGCGACATGTGGTACGCGCTGAGGCCCGGGAGCGGGTTGCGTGCCGAGTGCAGGTTCCCGCCGTAGTAGGGATGTTGCCTCGAGGGTGGGTAGTGGTGCTGGCTCAAGCCGTTGTCCCTCTCGAGCTGACCGGCGGCCCGGGCAAGCATGGCCATGTCAGGGCCGCTCTGGCTGCTTGGGGCACCACGGCTGTACGGGCTCATCGGCGGCGGGAGGTTCATGGCGTAGGAGCTGTAGTGGGGAGGCGAAACATTGGGCGAGGAGAGAGCGGTCGGGGGTGCCGAGCGTATCATCTTGGGCCCAGGGGGGGGAGGCATAATGTCGGCTTGCATCCTGTGCACCATCGCGGCGTGTTGATGGTGGCCCTTGTTCCCCCTCCTCGAGTTGGGGTTGTTGTGTATCCTCGAGTGCCGAGTCAACTCGTCGGACCGGGAAAACCGCTTACTGCAGCCGGGAAACTGGCAGGCATGTGGCTTCTCGCCGGTGTGAGTGCGGATATGGCGGGTTTGGTGCTCGAGGCGGTGGAACGCCTTGTCACACATCGTGCACTTGTAGGGCCGGGGGAGTTCGGTCGGCTGCTCGGCGGGCGGTGCACCCACAGGCAACGGCCCATTAGGGCGGATGAGGCCGACGGTCGCCATCTCGGCGTCGGGCGAGAGCTGAGAAGGAACTAGGTGCTGCTGTTCCCTGTCCACTTCTGCCGGGTTCAGCAGGCTGGAAAAATCCACCGCAGACTTTGCTCGTTGCATATGTCCGCTCTGTAAAGTTCTTGAATATCACAGGCTGACGGCGTCGTGATGCAAAGGTCGACGGTTGTTGTGTCGGCCTTGGGCAATAGTACGGTGAGTGTCGTGTTAGTTTATCGTTGGTTGGTTGGTTGTTCCTCGGAGACAGAGTGCTGATCTAGTTCAGAATAGACTTTTAGTCTTATCTGGGGTCTGGGGTGCTGATGCTGGGGAAAACTCGGAGCGGCATGGGGAAGTGACAGAAAGCTGGCGGGTTTGTTTGGGGGAAGCGGCACTGGTTTTAAATGGCGCGGGCGGCTGACTTTGGGGGGGCGTGGAAATGACATGTGGTGTGGGAACAGCGCAGCTCCGGGGGGGAAGGGGGGGTGCGGGACTGCAACGACTCAGTGGTGTGGAGGGCGACAGGGGAAGAGGACGCCTGAACGCCAGGGGGATCTCGGGGAAAAGAAAAAAAAAATAGTGGACAGCGGTACCTGGATTGCGAGGTCCCTTCCGCCGGTACTGTACGATACGCGGTAATATAGATGTCCAGTACACGGTACCTTTTCAGGTGCCCTTGCCTAGAATATCCCGTCCCGTCCCCTCTCCAAGCACACCTGCACCAGGTAGATTTTGGTCGACCTGCATCTTCTTAAACAAGAATCGGTTATATCTCGAGATTTTTTGGTTCGCTTTGCATCTGAGGGGTTGGCAGGGGGGGCTCGTGCGTTATTCCGGCGATGTGCGTGGCCCTCCATACTGTACAAACATCGTGACCTTGGATACCGACTCTGCTTTGGTGGGGTCGAAAGAGCACAGGGATGTCAGACGCCGAGAAGCCAAGCGTGGGGTGTTTTTCGGCTGGGCAGTCCACCCACCCGAAATCGCAGGGCAGCCTGAGCTCGGCCGACTGATGAAGACGGACGGCGGGAAACCAGACAACAATGATCGACGAGACGGCATCATCTGGCACTGGCCCAAGTGTCTTGCAATTTTTGCTTGGGGAGCTTGTTCGTCACGGCTCGCCATGTTTTTAGCCAAGAAGGCTCTCGCGCAGGTGACAGCACATCCAAACACATCATTTCCGCAGTCTCTGTCGTTCTGTGTCTCGCCACGAGTTTCCCCTTTACGCCAGTACATGCCATTTCCATGCCTAAAGGTTTGGCAACTCGGCCGAGGCTTCGAGGCCCTACGTGCCGGCGTGTCCTAAGGTGCAGTTTTGGCCGTTTATCTTGGGGCTAATAAAGAATTCCCGACTAGATTATTTTGCTCGTTCCGGGAGCGAGGTGGGGTTGGCTTGAGAGAATGACGATTTCCGCCAGAAAACCGCTTGCACACCATGGCGGTGTGGGTGGTGGCTGAGTGGTGGTGCAACTGGTTGGGCTGGGACGCGTCTTGGCCTCCCCTTGCTTCAGACTCCTAGTGTCTTTCACAGGTCACCGAGACCTCTCACCGTTTGCTAGGGAACAGCGGAGATAACGAAGGCTACCTGCGCAAGGGTACCACAAACTAAGAGGTGGTCCCCTCCTCGGCTTTCCTTTGGAAGGCCGTATCCCTCCCTCGACTGCTCTCTCCATCTTATCGAACCCACAAAGTGCCGAAGTTCTCCTCTGATCTCCCGCGTACACGTGTTGACGGATGGTGATGGCGTTTCTGGGGAGGCAGAAACCCATGCGGGGCAATCCCTGCCTCTAATTCAGGGCGTTCAACCGGCGAGCTTGTGATCTGACAGACGTCAGACGACGAGGCCCGATGGCCAGCGTGCCCAGTCGCCCAGTCTCTTGGTTTTCATCGGCCGTATCCACACATCACAAACCACCTACTTTTTTAATCTGATCATGTAAAAACTGCAAAATCTCGACAGAAGTCTCGAGTCCCAGAGATTCAAGGCGCATGATCGGGGGACGAAAGATATGGGTGCCTTCTTCGGTCTTCTCAGTCTTTTCCCGCTTCCGATGGCAGGAGGAGTGAGGCAAACAGTGCGCGAAGATAAGGGTCGAAGACGCAATCTGTGGAATGTGGGGAACCCTCCAACTAGCTCGCTTCCGTCTCTCTCCGAGGCCCCGGCGCATCAATATCGCAACTCCGTCTCCCGCTGCGCCCGACATTCTGCAGAATTGCTGGATTTGGCAACATATTTACAACCTGCAGTCGAAAGACCTACCGACATCATCCTCTGAGCCCCCATTTAGCAGCGCACGTTGAGCTTCGAGGGAGGTATGTTCTTGTCGGAGGAAGCCATAGCGGGGTGATTTACTCCTTCGGCCAAAAGCCCCAAAATCCGGGGTACCGAATCTCGGCCGCTGCACGCCGGCGATCCAGATAAGCGCGTCTCATCCTCGGATCTCTTGAATGGAGGTGTGTTATTAGTGCTCGGGGCGCTTGCCGAGGATGTATCGCAACTTCATCATTGGGGGCCGCTTGGGGAAAGAAAGAAGAACTAGGATAATAAATGTTGAGTTCGTCCGGCTGCGCCCCTTGCAACAAGTTGACGAAGGGCCCGTGGATGGATACGGATTTCGTACCAGCCGTTCGCTTCGTCAGTTCATCCACACTCGACACTATGAGCCGCCCGGTTGCGTGGGGGTCTCACATTTTGCGTGCGGGGCTTTATCATCGTATCAGCGCCCGCGGATGCATCACGCCTCAACCCCTAACCTCCGTTCCCCTCTGTATCCTGAGTCTCCAGGTGGGATGTTTCTCACATCCCCTCGCGATCGCATCTCCCATTGGCTTATCTCCATCCTCTGCGAGCGAAATTGATTTCGTAGTTTCTGCATTGCCGCTGTAACCAGGCACGTAAAATTCATACAGGACAATACCGGCGTTTTCTATTTTTTTTCTTCTTCTCCTTGACTTCCTCGGACCGGCGACTCCTCGGGGCCAGGAGGGTGCGCCACCTCTCCCTGGACCGAAAAGTTTTCTTGTTGTCTCCAGGGGGCCAAGAACGAGACGCTGGAACCGGGCCGAAGAGCCAACACTGAGGTGCGCCCTTCAAAAGAGAGGTTGCTTGCCGCGGAGCCGGCTGAGTCAGAAACGAGAGCCATGCGATAGTCGGCTTAGTGGCCTGTTAGTGCAGCGTAGTGATGGGGAGATCTTTTTCTCCGATAACGTCAATGTTAACGTTAACATGAACGACCCGGTATTTGGGGATCTGGGAATCCCGCAACCCTAGGGTATCCGAGCTTTCTTGGCAGGCCCTTTCATCCGAACAATTTGGCTCGGCTTTCTCCCCAGCCCACCAGGAAACAGTCCACTAACGTTATGTATTTGTTGGCAGACTTTCACCGTTCTTCCATTGACCCAAGCACAACACGATCCCTGCCTCTGGCGGAATGTCCCACAGAGAATTTTTCTTTCGCGTTTCGCCCTCTCTCCGAGCTTGGCCGAGGCGCCAGGCGACAAGGAAGTTGAGCATGACTGCTTGCGAGTCATTTTGTGAGCGGTTCAACGATATGTAATTGCCGCGGTCCACAGAAGGCCCGAAGATTTGGCTGAAACCGACTTATCAAAAAGATAGGAAGAGACAGAGGAGTAGGCCCTCACGCTGACCTGAGCGGACCCGTGTCATGCGATCTCAACTCCAGGAACCACTCGAATATCGGACCGGTGACAAAATTTGGAGGCGTTGCTTTCCCACTCCCACGGTTTCAATGCCCAGCGTTTCCCGCATTCCGGAGATCCAGATTTTTGACTGGTGGATGCATGCGGCTCCAAGCCTTGCTGCGCGGGCTGCACGGAGATCGATCGCCCGCCTCGAAAAATCGCAATTATCCGGCGGCTCCGCAGCCTACCATTTCCCCTGGACAGGGCAACCACATTCAGAACCTGGTGCAGCTCGGCTCTGGGCGAGTGGCAGCCAAGAAAAGATGAAAGAAAGTTTGGGGTGGTTCTGGATCTGGGCTGTGTGGGGCCCAGGGAAACAACAAGTGTTCAACAAACGGATTTGGGCCAAACGGACAGGAAAAAGACTACGAAGTATCCGTATTCGACAGTTCTTCGATTCCTTTGCCCTTTGCTGTGTCCACGGCGGTCGCGTCTGCAGGCGGGTTTTCTCCCGGACCAGAGGGAAGAACCGGTTTCTCAATTTTCGGGTATGCCGAGAACTCCCGATCCACGCACTAGGAGACCAGGTGCGCCGACCACGATGGCCCGCTTTCTCGTGGAGTATTCGTAAACTCGCCTTTTTTGTCTTTTTTTTTGGTGGGCGAGGATGGATAGGTGGCCACAAGGGTCGAGAACACGCGCCCCCCACGCCCCCAGTTCTTGAGCCTCCGAGCCTCCCCAGCTTTTCGCGGCTCGATCCCGAGATTGACACGGGCCAACGAACCAGCATCGGCCCCTGCGATCACATGGGGGCAGGCCCGATAGTGGAGGTGATGAACAGGGCGACGTGGTCAAAAAAGGAAACCAGCTTGGAAAATGCCATTTCCTCACTCCCTTCTTGGGAGGAAAAGGGGCGGACTACACTACACTAGTGTATTCTGTCGGGTTTGTGAGCGTCCGAGGCAGAACATCGCCTAACCGCACTCGCGGTTATCATTGTGATTGCAAGGGTTGAGGATGAAAACCTTACCCCCTCGCAAGCCTGGCGTTATGACGACGGTGCAACATCAAGGCCGACAGTCCTTGGCGGGAGCGGTCGGAAAGTCTTACCTTTCGGCCGGAAACACGACGGTCAGCTGGATATCTCCGTCCCGCAACTCATCGTAAATTTCGTTTCCGCTGAAGCGATTCCATAAACTCCTGGCCTCGGTTTGGCATGGGATTCCTTCGGGCTCCTCGGCCGGCGGAGGATCAAGGACTTACACAAACGTGTCGCCATCGCCATTCAAATTGTGCACGCTTGGGCGGCGCGGATCCAGCGAGCAAAGTTTTGCATGTGAACGTCGAGCAACCTGCCCTATTTGGGATTTGTGGGGTTGAAGACATTTCTGGGGAGTGGAAATTCTAGCGGGATGGTCCCGGGGCCGAGTCTGGAGATGATACCCGCGGGAACGGTGACCCATCGTGATTCACATGCCCGGTGTTAACGGCCACCATGATAGCTTGGCGTTTCTATCCGTGGCAGAGAAACTGCCGTGGATGGAAGTGGGAAACCGGCCAGCCATCATGGAGGCGAGTGCTCCCGGTAGCATTGTCACAGCAGTGAGACAGGACCCTAACCAAGCCCAGAGATATCCAGTCCAGATGACGGACTATAACAAAACGGCCGGCGCGACAACCTCAATTGCCATCATCGTGAGCCGGGGCTAAGGATTGAAGTGAATGGGATCATGACATCATGGCTTATCGCGAAGGTGCAGTAGTCTCGGTCGGCCCATCCCGTGCAACCCTCCATATTTCCAGCCTTGTTGATCACCCCGCATGGTGTTGTGGGAAGATGACATGTGAAAAAATATCGGCGGGAGCCTGTCACAAGCAAGTTGAAGTACTGCAGTTTCGGTTATTTTTATTCAACACGCGGGTTTAGCTCAGTTGGGAGAGCGTCAGACTGAAGAAAAACTTCGGAAAGTAAATCTGAAGGTCATGTGTTCGATCCACATAAACCGCATGTTTTTTTCAGATTTTTTTCTCTGGAGTTTTGCCGCTGTTTTCTTTTTGGTGGATGGTTGGATGGGATCACGGACATGTGTGTAACCCTAACCCCAACCCCCGCTACGTTTTCCGCATGTGACCAGGGTTTGGGACAATCGCAGGCAACAAACGGTCCCCAAGTAATTCCCAACTCAAATTGACGTGTCACTAAAGCCACATTAATTCGGAATTTTGGGAACGGAAGGCGCAAAACCTGCAACTATTGGCTAGGCCTGTCGATTCCCCTGAGCTCTCAGCTCCTAGATTCCAGAATTATGGAATGCTGATGATGGATTACCACGCCCTCCACGGCCACGACGTCTCGAGCTTTGATCTGCCCTCTACGCGTATTTCACCCCCTCCCTTCTTTCTCCCTTCTCTCAGACCCCAAATGTACCGGTTATTTTTGTGTTGTTTCAGCTTTTTAACACTCCTATTCAGATCGCCTCCCTACCGTTTCGGCCGCGGAAGCCCTGCAAGCCTTAGAAGAAGCCAACTCACCCGGCCTCATCACCGGCCTCCCAAGCCTTGATGCATCTCTCGATCCTGTTCTTGGTTCTGGCCAAGGCGGGATACAAAAAGGCCATGTAACAGAAGTTTGGGGACCTCCCGGGGCTGGTAAAACGGCTTTAGGGTATGTTCGCGGACCGGGCATAACAGGTACAACGACTTATTTTGCTCACCGAGTACAGTATTCAACTCGCCGCCCACTGCCTTAACCAACGCGGTCGTGTGTTGTGGGTAGGTCAGTTTGTCCGATACCTACCGCTCCAGTGGCAGTTTTTGGGAGGGCTCTAACGTTTCGTCCAGATGGATTTCATCGCCTACCCATCGAGCGCCTCCGCTCCGTACTCGGTAAAGCGACCGGTGAAGGCGACGGTGCAGATCTCGGTCGCTTAGACGGCTTTACCCACTACATGTGCCCGACGCTACCGCATCTCATTGCGCTTCTTTGCAGGCCAACTGGGTCTTGCATTCCGCCGGGGACCTCGCTTGTCGTCGTGGATTCGCTATCTGCCCTAGTCAACCATGCCTTCCCAAAGCTACCCGAAGCGCGAGCGGCCAAGGATGCAAATGTTAACAAAGGTAGGCCGGCCACCGTTCAGCTGATATCACCATCTCTAAGAATCGACTGACTCAAGTGAAGGGCCGTCCGCTCATGCCCGGCGCATGCAAGTCCTCCATCATATTATCGGCAGTTTCCAAAAACTGGCAGCTACGCGAGATTTGGCTGTCGTCGTTCTCACACAATGTGCCACCAAAATGCAAGCGGAACGTGGTGCCACCCTCACACCGGCTATCAACGCCAATGTTTGGGAACAGGGAATGTCGAGTAGGTTGGTCCTATTCCGTGACTGGCTCGGGCAGAGCTCTGATACTCCTGGTGCACACCTTGCTGCCCTCCAAAAGTTGAATGGAAAGATGGTCCGTGGGCCGATCGTGGGTATCTGCGCCTTTCGGGTGACTCCGGTACGTCAAAGGTATTCCTTGAGATGGTCATATTTCCAGCTCACTGACGGTACTAGAATGGACTCGTCGCAGTGGAGGATGAAGATGGCACCCAATCTAGGACCTTGGATTCCAACCCCGCGCAAAAGCGAAAGTTGGGCGAAACCGATTTCGAGGTTGCGGATAGCGAAGATGAGGAATATGGTTGGGATGACGACGACGAATTGCCGCCCATGCCGTCTCAATGGCAGGGGAGCGAAGACCTGCTGCTAACTCGGGAACCAGGCCGTGACAGTGATGATGACGAAGACGAAGGCGATGAGGACCCCTCCGACACAAAAAATGGTGACAATCAAGGTCCTGCTGACGTGGAAAGCCCACCCGAAGGACAGATAATGATACCGCGCAGCGATAGTTGAAGCACTCCCGAAATCCCTCCCTGTCTCTGCAACGATACCAGAACTTCACCTAACCCGTCTTGCTCCTCCGAGATGAAAACAACATGCCGATGTTCGGTTCGGGGTACGTCGGATAACCTGTATCAATCGGCTTCGGGTTTTCGGCCGCTTCTCGGGTGATGCCAAGGAGTTGATATGGCCAACGATGCATTTTGAGCAGCGCCAGCCTACTGACCCCGTGTGCGTTCTGGGGAGGGGGGGATGGTCTTTGCCACGATACGCTCACGCCTCTTTTGGACACAACCTATATCTCACGAAAATGGTCAGTACTTCTGTTCATGTCGCCATTGATGTGGTTGCAATCGTTGTTTCCGGTTCAATTGAGGAGCGATTCGGAATATCCCACCTCGGTGTGGCAATGTTTTGGTGGCTGCAGACACCAAGGCGCATCCGCGGCTCAATTTGTACAGAACCACAGCCTGTTGTTCCAGAAGGACGACCCCCTGAGCGGCGTGAGAATGGAGGGTCGGCTCGATCCTCAGGAACGCCTCCGATGAAAGTTACGGGAGGATTCATCGCGGCATGCTACCTTGCCAGCGGTCCCAAGAAACCAGTTTGTTGCGCGGCAGGCGGGGTTGCAGCCGGTGAAGGCCGAGCCGATTCAGCCTGTCCAAGGACCGCAATCGCTTGTGGGGGGGGGGTGCGTTATCTAGCGTTCTCATTGCGACATCAACCTCGTTTCTAGACTAGATATCGAGGTTTAACAAAGGAAGAAGCCAGCTGTGAGTTTGGAAGATGACCAATGAGAACGCCCAATTTCCCCTTATATTTGCCCGGGGTTCTGGTTGCCTTCACGTTATGACATTTTACTTTCTTCATGACTTAACCAACACACACCTTAAATTCGCTGAAGCTCAAAATACGCCCCTCTCTACCTTCGGTCTTTTCCCCCACTCCGCAGACAAAATCTTGCACGATAATGTGGTAACAATTGGAACCCTTTGGCCCCAACGGTTCGGTTGCATAGATTACCTGCAGCGGATATGCAACCACTGTTTTCCCCGAGTGTGCCCTAGAAACGAACCCCCGGTCCTCTTCCGACGTCTTGCACCTATGCCCTGCCGCTCCCCCCCTTGGAGAACTCACTCTCGGGCTTGCGATCCGATCCGACCGGCCACCACACCTTCCCCTCCACCTGTTCATCCCGCCGCAGCTTCGCTGTCCTTAACTGTAAGTCGCTGTACAAAACACTTACGGTCCTTACGACGACCTACCCGTGCATGCCGTACAACCCTCCTCCAGGTTTCAGGAAAGTGGTGTTGAGCTTTTCTAGCCCTGAGGTTGGCGCCGCTCGCCCGCTCAATCAAGGAAGGAAGATGCCGTCTTTGAAGGGGGTTGTATGACAGAACCACCGGAACGTGCCAAGATCACCTCCCTCAATGTAAATATCGACACTCCGAAGGTTTTGTAGGTGGCCGCTAGGATTGGATACCGCTACGGCTTGGTTGTTGGTCTTTTCTACGGCCCGGCCGGAGGTGCTTGCAACCGAATTTTGGGCTCATCGAACGATTTGCCCCACGTGCTTCCGCGGAGATCCAACGACAGGAACATGCCGACCTAGATTCTCAGCGTACAGAACAGCTTGGCCAAGACACAGCCAACCACAGTAAGCGCAAGGGAGGGAAGACGGGGTGAACCCCGCGCTCGCATATCTGGCCACAGGGAGGCTCCCGATCGTCCACGCAGGCATGTGCCGTGAGATGGTAGGTGGTGTTTGACTGACCGTGTGGTCTGAGACCACCTTGCCTGTCACTTCACGTTCTAGGGCAATGTCCCTCGGGTATGGTAGCCTGTCTCCGTTCGATCTTGCTCCATTTGTTTTTCTCTTAGCCCACTTTTCTAGCCTCCATTTGCAACGGGCTAAGATGGACCGCTTCCAGAAGATATCTAGGGCTCGGCTCGGTAAGTGAGCGACTGCAGAAGATGACGAAAACGGAGGCTGGCAATTTATCGCCGCATGAGAGGCTCTTCTTGGCTCGAGCATCTAAATTGCAAGAGGTGGGGCGATCTCTAGTCGAAGGCCTCGAAGGTGCCTCGCTAAACGTCTAGATCGAGACGGAAAAGACAGATGTGTGGAACGCAGATCAAGTAGATATCCTTAAACCCGGCTAGTGCCGCTCTTTTGAGTCGCCCACAGCCTCGTTTCGTGCCGTGTCCGGATGCCCGCAGTCACCGATACTCATAAGTGTGTATGTATATGCAGGGAAGACTTATCCATACCGCGCGGCGTCGTGCTATGGATTTTCCTACCCCCTTTGAACTTCAAGGAGGACGGGCCGTTAAGGTTGTAGCTCGGCCCGACTCATTTTCGAATGACCCCATTGGGCGAGGCTTGCGAGTCGTTTCTAGGTACCTCTGCTGTGCTAGAGATTGCTACTAAGAAACATCACTCTATCACCATCATACTATTGCCCCGGAAACCGAGGGTCATGTAAATACCCCTTGAAGGGGTCGTAAAAAGAGGGTGATGTACGGAGGTTCAGATTACTTATTGCAGACTCCTTGGTCGGTCTTGAGATTAGAATTACAGCAGGTCTACTTTCCAAGTCATTATTGGAAAACGACCCATCCCGAATGGCAGGTTAGTAACTAGGAGGCTCTTCATCGCCATATCACACGACAATCAAGTAGAAGCCTCACTTTCTAGTCCCATAGGAAGCTCTTATTCGGGCATAAAGCCAGTTACTGTTTTATATGACTCCATAAGAGGCTCGCGGCGGCAGGCTTGAAGCGTACAGAGCAGCATTGGAGCTGCTTACCGTAATTATTGCAGGCGTTCATCCATTGTTGTGCAAATTCAACCCGTCCAGTAGAAGCTCAAATCTTAAACTTTAAGTCAGGTAGCTTCTCGCCGACTTCCAACAGAAAGTTTACGAGGAGCTCCTCGCCCCCTGTGAAGTGAGGTGGGGAGATGCTCGCCAAGTTAACCCTGAGTCTATTCGAGGGTGAAAAGGTCAACGCTGAGCCAATAATCTAGTCTCACTTTACGGACGATGCTAGAACTCGATCTACCTTTTACTGGGTTCAAGAGCTGAGCATTATGAATTCTGGGTCTTGATGAGTATCTGCTGGGGTTTCAGAGTGAGGGGTCATCGTCAGCTTGGAAATGATGAGGTGTTTTTCAACGGAGAGAAGAATATGCAGTCCTCCATGAAACATATAATTAAGGAGCGCATTGATTTGAAACGAAAACTAACAATGATCAAAGGATTCCTTGACCAGGCATTATCATGAATCGTTGGTACAATAATTCAGTACTAAGAGTTCTTATCGAATACATTCAGTTCACAGCTTCATAAATGTCGACCATGTGCGATTTTCTTGTAGAATCGATCCTTGAACAGAGCACTTGAGGTACAGGCTAGCTGATTGGACTGCTCTGAGCCTGTCAAAATCACTGTGGCTCTCAAATACAGGTGGAAGTATAGTTTTTCGACCCTGTGAGTGCCTTGTTTTGCGACTGTGTAGACTCCGGGAGAGACAAGAATGTGTGACTTGCCGTACAATCTTGAGACTCAATATTATTTATTGTATTTACCAAGAGACTCAGGCCGTTAAATACGGTTGTAAAAACCCATCCGGCCATCTGGGGTTCTATCTGTAATTATAATTGCTACAACAACACCGAGACAGTATTCTTTTTCGTCACATCTGGGTCCTAGGCTTAGCTTACCATAAGCGATACCACGAGCCCAAACGCCATTGTCGCGGTTGTGACAGTGTGGTTCATACCCGCAACCCCTAGTTCGGCTAGACAGTCTGAACTACGGTCTCGCTTTTGAGGGTGGTACACAGTGATCAGTTACGTCCATCCGTGACAGCCATAGTTATAGCTCACCGGATTCCCAATTGATTTTCGGTGCAACAGCGTGGTGTCAAGATTCATAGCCCGTTGACTTCACAAACTCGAGTTTACATAATCATCGTGGAGTAAATAGAGTAGAAGACAAGCGGAGGAAAGAGACGAAAACCAAAAAAAGAGAAGGACCAAAAGGATCACCAGCCGACCTCCTTCACCGGCTAAAGGAAAGTGCTTGGTTACGAAAACCCCGATGGGTTTTTCTCCGGATTGAACCGGCAGCCTCTCGGTCGGTTGTCGAGGGGTGAGGCCGCCGCATGGCGGCCCCCCAGCCAACTACATCACTTGGCAAGTTGGGGGTATTCTGGGGGGCTCGGTGGCAGGAGGGACGTGGACCTTCTATGCATACTGCCGGAGGGGCGGTGTGTTAGTGAGGGAGGGAAGGAGCATGAGAATGCGGCCTCGATGTCGGCCGGATTTTGGCGGAGCACCAGTCTTGGACCAACTTGATTTGTGCTACCTTAGATAATCTATCACGATGATCCAGGTTAGGGCAAATATCATTGCAGAAATCCTAGCTCTGTGAAATCAAATGGGAACTGTAAAGAAGCCTACCCACGGCCGAACTAGAAGAATCTAGAAGTTAATGCCCAGAGTCAAGTTTGGGGCTCATGTATAGGATCTACATCACCGGCTTACTGTATGGTGTAATACGTCTGAGGAGCAGCTTAGGTAGCTTCAAGACTCGAACCAGGGTAAGATCGAGAGCTGCCTCTTGTTGGAATCATAGAAAAATTGGTGAATGGAGAGGCGGGCAGACGATTTTAACATGCTTGCCCACTTGAAAGGGGACGTGGGAAGGAGTAGGGGAGGCTCGAAAAGAGGCCCGGTCTGGGGGCTACGGCATGGATCACACTTATATCAATGTGAACCATCCCAAGGTCTCATAGTCCGTAAGTAGCCCATAGTAGAGTTATCAGGTTTAGCGAGTGCCGAAAAGGTCCGTAGCCTCGTTATTACAGTCGGTAAAACCGTTTCAAGAGGATAACAGTCAAAGACCCGTCACATAATCTTGAACAAGCAATGATGTTTACAGGGGTTTGACCTTTACTTGATTCTCAGGCCGGGAATACGGTGTGGAAGCTATGTTCTCTGTTATTGCATTAGGCCCTGTTGGTAGCTTGGGTTCTTGGAATGGAGAAAACCGGCTGCCTAGACTGCGTTTTGAGGAGTTAGCTTTTCAAATTCTAGGAGTCTTACTTACAAGGCATTGGTCTACTACGATGAAGGCAAATGCCCATAACCGTGGGCCGGTCTGGTGGTCTAGACAATCGACATCTGATGTGTTGACCCGAGAAGCTATCACGGACTTTGAAAGCAACTTGATAGCGTCGATGGAATTGGGTAGTTATATAATCATGGGCAACAGCGCAAGCGCGCTTTTTGCTAGCGGTTGAATCCAAACATGTCAATTTACGAATTCGGTCCACATCAAGCGCTACCATAGACTACGCTATTGCACTGCAACTGGAGAAGAGGATGGGAGCCTTGTCTTGTGACTTCTGGCATTTGGCGCTGAACAACTTGCGGCACACATGAGGTTAGCAACTCCGGGCTCACCGTGTTTCTTCAACGTCGCGTTCCGTTCCGTTCTGGATTCGTTGCGCCCGGATTGGTTGGTGGAGCCTATGTGGGGCTTTCCAGCGTTGAAGTGTAGGCCGTCATTGGTTGAAACGCAAAGCTCGAGCCGCCCCCTGGAAATACGACAGTGAGGCGGCACCCAGTCGCTGCTGCTCCTCTCTCACGAGTTGTTACCAAGCGCCCATCAGAGTGGTCGGTTTCAAGTGATCGGGGTGCTTGCCAATTCTCAGTTCGTTGACGGCTCTCGCTTGCCTCGATCGTTTGGTTGTGGGTTGAGGACGGTCGAGAACTTGGAGTTCCGGCGAGAGGGAGGATAGTTGGTTGTTTCTCGACCAAGCCTTGGCTCATTTTATTGATCGGCATCGACAGGAGCTAGCAGCTGGCAGACTGCTGCCAAGGCCCCACCTGTTGACAGCTCGGCCGGAAAGAGCATTCGTGTTTCAGGGGCAGAGGCGCAACCGTTTGCTGAATGTTTATACATATCCCTCCGAGCCACTGGTTTGCGTTGGGCTCAGGGCTAGGTGGTTTTGCCAAACATCTTGTGCCGTAGGTTGGACAGGTTAAAAATCGTCAACATGCAAAAATTGAATTGGAGCGGGTGGCAAAGCGAAGGAACGTTGTGTGAGCACAGCTTGGGCAGCAACGGCGTTCATTGGCCGTGTTCCTGGATTGCCGGGGAAAGACGCAGGAACGTTCCTTGCACGGCAAACGGCGTGTCTAAAATTAAGGAGATCCGCTGGCTGATTCCTTGGCACCTCATGTACTTCACGGGCGGCTGCCTGCTGTGAGGGTACTTCCCAAAACTGCCCTGGCAATTCAGCAGAGGATGAGCCTGCTGGGCCGCCCCCCAGATCGTGGCTCTCGGTTTTTATCACCCTCATTTCTCGCTCATCCGCCCTTTCTCCGCCATCCCACGATCATCACAAGAAACAGTCATTCATTTTTAGAGTCTCGCACTCGATCCATTCGTTTCTCCGCAGCCTACAGCACTCCTTACGGACTTCATAACCTCGTCTATTACGACTACCTTGTTATTCTCAGCCACCGACCGACGTCGCACGCGTAAACCCGACTCCATTCGCCAATCCAACAACTTGTCCAATCCACCACAATGCTCGTAAAGTCTATCGCCGCTCTCGCGGCTCTCACGTTCGCCGCCAATGTCGCCGCCGAGCCGATGCCCTATAAGCCAACCATGATGAAGGCCTCCGCCCGCTCTCTGTTCGGACTGATGCGTCGCGACGACCACTCGGGATACCAACCGGAGCAGACGATGTGTGGCGATGGCAACACGTGCGCGGAGGCATGCGGTGCTGGTTACGAGACTTGCAGCTCCGTCGATAGCCAGATCCACTGCTTCAACCCCGCCGCCGGCGAGCTTTGCTGCCCTGACAAGTCCGGCAGTATGTGACACAACTGGAACTGACGTAATTCAATACTGACGCTTCATAGACACTTGCGAGGCTGGCTACTACTGCGCCGCCGATGTCGGGAAGGAGACTTGGTGCTGCCCCGAAGGGATGGACCTGGCTGCGTGCGCTGCCGCCTACAGTGTGACCAGCGGTCTGGTTTCGCAGACCCCTCCTCCCGCTACCTCTACCTCTACTTCGACCTCGAAGTCGAGCTCTAAGACGACCTCGACTAAGACGAAGCACTCCAGCACGACGTCCACCACCTCCACTTCTACCAAGCACACTAGCACCAGCGCATCCACTACTTCCTTCTCGTCGTCTAGCATCTCGCTTTTGCCTAGCTCGAGCATCATCCCTGCCAACACGACGGCCGTCTCGTCTGTCCAAATCCCGCAGCCCACTGAGAGCCACCCTACGGAGGGTGCTGGCAACAACCTTGCCATCCCCGCGAGCGCTCTCGTCCTCCTGGCCGCTGGTTTTGCTGCCCTTCTCTGATGCTCATAAACGGCAGTCACTTCGGCAAAAAGACGGTCTCTTGGAACTCCGGTAGCACACCGCCTTTTACGAAAGTTATTATGAGCCACGACAAAAATCAGCAGCACTACCTTAATCTACTCCACCCCAAAACTGTGCAAAGTTGGAATGTTGTATGTGTTTCTGGACGGACGAAACGGTTTTTGGACTCCGAGGTGGATGCGGTGTTTGGGTATCCAAGGCGATACCTAGTGAGGAGCAAGGAGGGGGTTGTCTTCTTGTTTGGCCGTGGCATATGATGAGCTGTTTTATTCTTCCTCTTGATACTCTGCCGAGACTATCCTCGGGCTTTTGTACTTTGCTCTTGCTTTTTTTGGTGCGGGTGTACTGAGTTTGACTTCTTGTTCCTAATTGCCGAGCAGACACAATAATATGCCAATTTTGCACATACCTGGTCTTCTTTGGATATTTCTGGCCTCGCTTTTCTCTACCCTCTTGGCTGTGATCGTTTACTTCCTCGAACATTGCTTGGTATCTCTGGACATGCCAAACCAAGCTAGGAAATAACATCTAGGACTTATCATGAACTTTCCTTCACCGAGCTCTCACCAAATAGGCACGTTTCCCTGGCCTTGCATTGACTTGATGTTAAACCCATACTATTGTCCTAGGACCTTGTCGAAGCATAGACGTTCAAAAAAGGTTTCTGCGGCATGCAGCGCATGACGTGACTTGCAGGATGGAGCCTGCAACCAACGTGTGCCCAGAGCTATGCAGGCTGCGTGTAATCTGTCAGATCGACAGCATTCATGTATGTGAGAATTGTGGGAGTGCAAAAACGCCTTTTCGGGGCAGTGTAATGTAGTGTAGATTGAGTGTAGAGAGTGAAGCGGTGGATCGTGTTGTTATTAGAAGTTTACCATGTTCTTGCAATGAGGGGGCCGGGTGCTCTGGGGTTAGAGACCGGGTGCTGATGTATATCGGCTCTACAAACTGAGTTGGCCAACTTTTTGGTCTTGTTCCCATCTACAGCGTCTTGCAGATTCAGAATATTTATTGCTCAATACACACTGAGCACGAATGTTAACGACGCCCGTCGAGTCTTGGGCCTCAAATCAAGCCGGCCGCTTTGACAACCTTACATATCAGCCTTTGGCATCGTTGATTGGGTATTTTACTACCTGCTACTTAGTCTACGACTTTGGGAAAGGTTTGTATCAAAACCTGATGGTTTCGTGGTGTAGTTGGTTATCACGTCAGTCTAACACACTGAAGGTCTCCAGTTCGAACCTGGACGAAATCATACTTTTGCCACCCAACCTAATTTTTTTCCTTGATAATTGACGCCAGCCTTGGAAACGTGGGCTACAGATAGCATTCCAATGCTTGGACAAGGCCGAACTTCAGCCAATATCGGGGTCTTTGAATGGTGTGATCGGCGACCAGCTACGACATCCATGTTCTCAGTACAGTTGCCCAACCTCCTGTGTACTATGTACGTTTGTATTGCTGGTTAGCTATCGGCTCGATTTGTTTGATGGAGATATATCGGCTTGGCTTTTCAGGCCGTCTTCGTCATTTCATTTGCGCATTTCTTCGGTGCTAGCCAAGCATCACGTTTGTTCGGGGCGAGACGCGTCGTTCCGTTTTCGTCTCGCTTGCTTCAAGTTTAGCAGCGGCCATTTGGTGGAAAGCAAGCCCCCAAGCTCACCGCGCTGCTTGATATTCGACCCTCGGGCAGAATGAACACCGGTAGCAGTGAATAAATTGGTGTTTCTACGTTGTTGATAAGTAACGATGGCCTCCTATGTCGTCGTTCAGGGCTACCGGACCTGTAGACCACGAGATATGCTGATCTCGACGTCGTCGTGGGTTTGTATTTTTGACAGGGGGAGGGGAGCGAACAACCACACTACGGAGTACTTCATATTAGTCACCTGTTATGAATGTTGTCGTCGTGTAGGGGTCACTTCACATGACCTGCACTCCGTGCATGTGCATGCTGGATGTGCCGGATGCGAGGACTTGGATGACCATTGACCAGTCGGTTTTGGGAAAGCAAGCGACCAGGGGCGGCTTCTGCCCTGTCGATCATCCCGGGCGAGCGATGTGGGGCCTGCCGCAAGGCCTGAGAGGCCCTGCATCACCAAACACAAAACTCCCGTCGACCGATTGCTCTTCCTACCTACTTGACCGACACGATTCGTACTTGTCGGTTTTCTGCGTCACGCCTGGCAGCACGGGGGGCACACTCATACGCAGAACCGTAATTATACTAACGAAGGGTCAACCCTAGAAGCTGGTTGACGGACCGCTCATTGCTCCCTTGCTTTTGGTTGAGGAATGGGCAGCCTGGGTCCCGCAAAACCAAAGACAACCGTTGAAGAGTCGAAAAAGAACAAAAGACGAAAAAATTCGACCCCGTATCCAATCGACCGGGGGAACCTGTCCGCCCCCGGACCAGAGTCTGGCCCCAAACGCGTACGTTTTAGGAAGCAAACAGCACGCTATCTGCGTGGCGCCCTCGCTGGCGTGGAAGCTCGCGGCATTGGCAAAGTGTGCGGGGACATGGAGGGTCCTCGTTGACCGTCCAGCCTCGAGCTCACTAGCGTTTTAGCTTGGACCCCAGCGGGCTGGGCAGTCTGGAGACAGTTAGCTTCGAGACCCTTTTAAAGTTCTTGGGATACTAGCTGACTCAAGATGAGGGGGAGGATGGCGCGGAGCATTCCTTCTTTTTGTTGGGTTGTGGTGGCGAAGGCTATCGTTAGGCATTCTTCATTGCTTTCTCTCCTCGAACTTCACACGGAGTTGTAAGCCGCGAACCCCCCTGCGGGATCCATGCGATTGCGTAGTGCATGGCAAATCGAGATGCTTTTCCGTTTCCTCCTTGCGAGGGACAGCCCAGAATTTCCAGCCTTTCCTGGCTGCAAGTTTGCTTGCTTCGGCCAAATTGGCTCGTTTTTGACCTCGCCCAGGCCTGTCGCCAGGGGGAAGGGGAGAGGAGCAACGTTCGACGCCTCCTCTCAAGGAACCCTTGACCGCGTAGTCATTCTTGGGCTTTGTTCTTCTTCTTGGGCGCTCGCCCACATCGTTAGCCTCTTGAGCATTTCTTCTTGTCTTTTGCTTCAAAAAACGTCTTCGACTGCCCCCCCTTGTCCTTGGCCACATTCCTTCGCTTTCTTTCTCCTTTGTCTCTTATATTTCCGCGCTGGGAGAGGGCGTGTCACCTGGTTTTCTCGCTGAACGGACCAGAACTGAATATTTCCGCCCCCGTTCATATCTTTGGCACTATTAGTCTGCCGAGGCCAAGGCGAGGGCTGTTGGCTTCGAGCCAGCCTGGGTCCCTCGTCGTATACCAACGCCCCCAACGCCGCCTTCACCCTTAATTGTCCAACATCATCTAAACTGCAAGATGGTTGGCGTTGCGATACCCCAGATATCAGGCACGGCCGATTTGTCCCGTGTTGAAGCCCCAGTCACTTTCAAGGCCTACCTTCTCTGTGCCTTTGCCGCCTTCGGTGGGATATGTAAGTCGTTGTGATTTTCTTCTTTTATGGGGCGTTGTACTGACTTCCAGTTAGTTTTCGGATATGATACGGGCTGGATGTCGGGGGTGCTCGGCATGCCCTTCTTCATCTCACAGTATACTGGACTAGAGTATGACTACGAAGCTAAACGACCCATCGGCGTGGACCCGATCGACTTCGCACTCCCATCTTCAACCAAGTCACTTATGACGTCGATTCTATCCTGCGGAACGTTCTTTGGCGCCCTCATTGCTGGTGATCTTGCCGACTTCATCGGCCGCCGGCCCACCATCATCATCGGTTGTGTTGTATTTTGCTTTGGTTGCATACTCGAGATCGCGTCGACGAACCAAGTCGCCCTCTTCGTTATGGGCCGTCTAGTTTCCGGTTTGGGAGTTGGGTTCATCTCGGCGACGATTCTCCTGTACATGTCGGAGGTTGCGCCAAGGAAAGTCAGAGGCGCGCTCGTGTCGGGGTACCAGTTTTGCATCACCTTGGGGATTCTGCTGGCAAACTGTGTGTCGTATGCCACGGCTGACCGGAACGACACCGGCTCGTACCGCATCCCAGTGGGTGTGCAATTTTTGTGGGCGATCATATTGGGGGTTGGATTGTTCATTCTCCGTGAGTGCCTCGTTTGGCCCCTTACCCTTAGAACGTGAAGTCAAGGACTGACCTTTTCACTAGCGGAATCTCCGCGTTTTCATGTTATGAAGGGGATGATCAACGCTGCCGCATATGACCTGTCGCTTGTTCGCGGCCAGTCGATAGATTCCGAGTACATCAAGGACGAACTCGCTGAAATTGTGGCCAACCACGAGTATGAAATGCAGGTGATCCCGCAAACGAGCTACATCGGATCATGGATGGCCTGCTTTCAAGGGAGTCTGTCAAAGGGGAACAGCAACTTGCGGCGTACAATCCTCGCCTCTGGAGTGCAGATGATGCAACAACTCACAGGTATGTCTCCGACGACACCCCTTTTTTTCTTCAGATTTTTAGCCCCGGGGCTCCCAAGATTATGGTCTAACACAGAGTGCAGGAGTCAACTTCATCTTCTACTTTGGCACCACCTTTTTCCAGCGGCTCGACACGAACAACAACCCCTTTTGGGTTTCTCTCGTCACCACTCTCGTTAACGTGGTCTCCACTCCCTTCTCCTTCTGGGCCATCGAATACATCGGTCGGCGTCCCCTTCTCAACTGGGGCGCGGCTGGGATGAGCGTCTCCCAGCTGATCGTTGCCATCGTCGGCGTTACCGCCGGCCGACCCGATGTCCCCCACAACGAATCCGCCACCAAGGCCATGATCGCGTTCATTTGCATCTACATCTTCTTCTTCGCATCGAGCTGGGGACCCGTCGGGTGGGTGTTGGTGGGCGAGTGTTTCCCGCTGCCGATCCGGTCGCGTGGCGTGGGCATCTCGACGGCGGCGAATTGGTTCTGGAACTGTATTATTGCGGTGATTGCGCCGTATATGGTGGGCCACGAGCCTGGATCGGCGGACTTAGGCCCGCGGGTGTTTTTCATTTGGGGGTCGCTGTGCATTCTGTCACTTGTGTTTGCGTATTTCCTGGTGCCTGAGACGAAAGGGCTCACGTTGGAGCAGATTGACATCATGATGGAGGAGTCAACGCCTCGCGAGTCGGGCCGGTGGAAGCCGACGAGCACGTTTGCGGCGCAGATGGGTAGGGTGAGGGACGGGACGCCGGATTCGAATTGGAAACCGGGAGAGGTAACAGAGGAGATTGGGATGGTATAGGCCAGATGCCCGAAATGTTGAAGTTTTTCCTATGTACTAGTTTGGGATGAGTTTGGGGCGAGGCAAGCTTGGCGTTTGGTGGGAGGTGAATGTGTGTGTTGTCCCGCACTGTCGTGCATATTTCTTACGGTTTGACTTAAAAATACTTTAGCCGCAGCTTCTTCGTCCATTCTCAATAAATGGCGTCGTCTTCGTACCATAATGTAAACCCCCTGATTTTGCTCCTAGTCCCTGTGTGAGTATTTGACTTATCCTCATCGCAGTGGGTTTGAGAATGGTAAAAGCGTAACTCCTTGGCAAAATAAAAACACAGAGGAAACGCGAACACTGTCATGAAAACCACTCTCCGGAGGATCGCCCGGCAAGTCTCGGTCTTCGCCGTGTTGACCGGGCTGACCGGACCCAAATCTCGGGCTGAAATGTGGGGCTAGGGCCCGGCAACCCGGCGTGACTCATGGCCGGAAAGCAAGGAAGCAGTTGCCGCATTTGGGAAGAAAAACGAGAGTGGGTGAGCGGTGTTTCCAGCTTTCTGATGAGACCAATCACCGGCCGTTTATTTTACCGCAGCTGTCTTTCGCGAATGGGTGCTATAACTTAGCGAATAATGGGGGCGAAGGGAGACTCCAGTGCTGTCGTTGATTTTGGGCAGGACAGGTCAGGGGCATGCTTTGCTACAGTGCGGCACCTATATTGTCAAGTCCTCGTTTCCCCGTTTCCCCTCAGTTCTCGAATTTCAATTTTTGCCCCAACAATTCGCAAAATTTAACCACCCAAATCACTGGAACTCGTCTATGCTACAACCGTCATGACATCTATCGCCGCCGAGTCCGTTTCGACCATCCTGGTGTCGTGCAAACAGACCCGGTTCCATATTGAAAGCCCTAATTACCGCGAGCTAGACATTGAGGGTCTCAATATCACAGTTACGTCTAGTACCGGGGACAAGCCGAAAGGCAAAGGCAAAGGGAAAGCCGCGGCCGAAGGAACGGAGATATTGAACAATGCAAAGCTGCGGTTAAAAGCGGGGAGCCGATACGCCCTGGTGGGGAGGAATGGCTCAGGAAAGTCAAGTAAGCCAGCACGTTGGAACGAGATAGTGTGACATAGGGTGCGACTTGTTTCTCCCGTAACGAGTAGCTAACAATTGGCTCAAGCACTCTTACGGGCGATCGCCGAGAAACTCATTCCTGGCATCCCGGAGCAGACTCGGGTGTCTATTCTACAACAAACCAATCTGAGCGACGCAAATACAGATACGGTCCCGGCCGCATCGCTGCCCGCAGAAGGCGATGGGCCCACCGTGCTCGAGGATGTGGTAGACAAAGCCACGGCGAAGAGTGATCTCGAGCAGGAGATCAACTGTGCGTGACCACGTGCCCTTAAGAACGAAGCTGGCTAGAGACTAACGTTTTCACAGCACTCTCCGCGGGGGTAAACGGCAATGACCCGTACGGTGCCCTTCGATCACTGCGTAAACTTCGCCATGGGCGTATGGAAAAGCGGCTGTTTGTTCTCGATAAGGATGCAAGGTTGCGGAGTGGCGCGAGAGGGTTACAGGCACGCAAGGCCCTCGTCGAGTACGAGAAGGCCATTGCCCAGTCTGCCGCATTGTAGGATGCTCCTGGCCATCCATGAGTGTCAACGAAAGCTGACATGCCTCGACAGAAATGAACAAACAGCTGATGAAATCTCGCCTGAAACTCTCGCAGCAGAGACACAAGAAGCGATCGATATGCTTGCTGACCTCCAAATCCAAGTTGAGCCCTCTCGCCTAGCCGACATTGAGTCGCGGGCTAAGAAGATCTTGACTGGTCTGGGGTTTACTGAAGCCTACATGACGAAAAAGGCCGATAGCCTTTCAGGTGGCTGGCGCATGCGGAGTGCTCTTGCTACCGCACTCTTACAGGAAACTGACATTCTCATCCTCGACGAGCCCACCAACTTTCTCGACCTCCTGGGCATTATCTGGCTGCAGCGTTTCCTCCAGAGCATCGAGGACCTCCCTACCCCCCCAACCCTCATACTCGTCTCTCACGATCGCGACTTTGCCGGCTCCGTGTGCACTGACCTGCTCATTCTCAAGGACAAAGACCTGACGTACTTCCACGGCGATCTACCAACCTACGAGTCTGCCCGGGCCGAAAAGAAACAGCACCTCACCAAGATGAAGGAAGCTCAGGACAAGCAAAAGGCGCACATGCAAGAGTCCATCCGCCAGAACCTCGTCCAGGGCCGCAAGAACGACGACCAGAACAAAGTCCGCCAGGCCAAGTCCCGCCAGAAACGCCTCGAGGATCGCATGGGCATGCAAGTCAACGAGAAGGGCGGCCGTTTCAAGCTCAATCGCGATCTAGCCGGCTATCACTTTTCCGCCCGCGCCGAAATCGCCATCCCCCAAGACGAGCGTGGCGTCTCTCTGTCCCTGCCCGACCCGCCCGACCTGCGCTTTCCCGGCGCCCTCCTCTCCCTCGAGAAAGTCACCTTCCGCTACCCCCCTCCCAAAGGCTCCACCACCAAACCCAACCCCACACTCCAAAACATCACCCTCACCATCAGCGAGGGCGACCGCGTCGGCATTCTCGGACTCAACGGCGCCGGCAAATCAACCCTCATCCGCCTCCTCGTCAACGACCCGTCCACTCCACCCCCAGCCCGGTCCCAACTCACAGGCACGATAACCGCCCACCCCCGCCTGAAAATGTCCTACTACTCCCAACACGCCGTCGAAGCTCTCCAAACCCTCGGCCACGCCGACCCGGCGCTGACCGCGCTCGCGCTCCTCACCGCCGAAGTCGACGGCGCCCTCAACGAGGGCGAGCTGCGCGGCTTGCTTGGCTCGCTCGGCCTGCCGGGCCGGCTCGCGTCCGAAGTGCCGCTGCGCAAGTTATCCGGTGGCCAGCTGGTGCGGTGTGAGCTGGCGCGGTTGTTGTGGCGGCGGCCGGGGCTGCTGGTGTTGGATGAGGTGACCACGCATTTGGATTATGAGACGGTGGCCGCGCTGCGGGAGGCGTTGAGGGCGTGGAAAGGGGCGGTGGTGTTGGTGTCTCACGACCGGTGGTTTATGAGAGGGGTTGTGGAGGGTGTTGTGGATGAGGAAGAAGGGGATGAGGAGGAGGAGAGTGACGAGGAAAGTGGGGAAGAAGCGTTGCGGAGAAGGACGGTGTTTAAGTTAGCAGCGGGGAAGTTGACAGTCTTGGAGAGGGGGGTGGACCAGTTCGAAGAAGGGATGGAGAAGCGGGTGAAGAAGTTGCTGAACGGTTAGTTGATAGTTTGGTATTGTTGATCTAAAGCACGGCCGTATCGACGCCGTAAAATCATCTTGTAAATGAAGCTGGCCGCTTGTACTTGCAAAACACGCTCGCTGCCCAACCATACATAACAAATCCATCATCAAACATCAATCAACACCCTCAATCGTTCCCTCCCCTCCTTAGCCACGCTCATCCACCCGCCCTTCTCCAACTCAACAATACTCCCATCAATACACACCTTCCGCCACCTCGGATCCTCCTCATTAACCGTCACCTTCACTTCCTCCACCGCTTCATACCCAACATCCTCGAGTTTCACATGGTCCCCCTCAGCATACGCAGCCGTCATGATCTCCATCGTACGCGCCCCGCCGACGTCGCCAAAGTGAACCAGTCGCAGCTGCCCATCAAGCGGCCGGCTAGCCGGAGAGATGGTAAATGTCTTCTCGAGGTTCGAAACGAGCGTCGCGAGGACGTAGTTGAAGCCGTTGCTCTGCGACCCGCTTTGCTCGTCCTGTTTCTTCCCGCGGACAGCGACAGGGACAAAGCTCGCCTCATCAGATGTTCTCCTAACCTCAACTGCCGCATCATATGCATGTTCCACTTTCAGTAGTTCCGCCGCGGCCATACCGAATCGCTTGGCTCCATGCACACGATACGCCGGCGTATCGCTTTCCCACACAAGGCTGGCGTGAAACCCGTAGGAAGCTACAATCGCGCCGAGGAGGTGGGTGACGGGCGTCTCTTTTTCGTGGTCTTTCGGTGCCTCGGCGGTGGTAGCGTCCACGGGCGCGTCATGCTCGACCGGCGCGGAAACTAGCGTTGCGCCTTGAGAGAACGAAGCGCGGAACACGGGGAGAGGGGATGTCGTGCCGAGGAAGAGGCTACGTAGAGCGAGGACGAAATGGGATGGGGCGGACGGAGTGGCCGAGTAGTGCGGTTTATGGAGAGAGTGAAAGAGTGCGTTGCCCGTTCCGAGTGGGAGTAAAGCAATGGTGGGAGCCGAAGGGGCGCTCGAGTGATCTAGGCCGTTGAGGAGATCGACTACGCCGCCGTCACCCGAGAGGAGAACCACGGTCTTGTCGCTGACTTTGGGGTCCTTGCCGAGTGCTCGCGAGAAGTCCCGGAGGGTGTGCTGGTTCTTGGTTACGACTACCTTGTATCCATCATTTCTCCCCTCGTCCTTGTGGGGTGCTAGCCCAACGGCCCCTAAAAGGGGTTGCAGTACCTCCTGGTAGAAACTCTCGGCGAGCCGAAGGCCGGAGTGAGTCGATACCACGACGTTTAATTCCCGCGGGGCTCTTAGATGCTGTGGGGGGAGGTTGCCCCGCTCTAGGATGAACTTTTGGAAGCCATCCGGAAGTTCATGCTCCTGTCCCTGCGCAACCCGAAGACTGAAAGGTCGCTCCCCGTCCGATGTTGATCCCTCGGAAACTAAATAGACCGAATATCCACCGTGAGCCCCAGGAAGAATGTAGACGATTTGCTGAAGCTCGATCTCAACTGCCTTGCCCGTATCGCCGGCCTCTTCCCGCGGCTGCTGTTGGGCCGTCATCGAAAAATATTGGGGGAGTGAATGGAGGTTGCGCTTTTAGAGTGGTGGAAGTGAGTTAAATGTCCCTGAGAGTGGGCCAAAGACAGAATAGAGCAACAGAACCTCAGAGGGCAAACACGAGCGAAAGGAGTGGGGATAATTCTGAGTATGTTTATATTGTTTTGAATGTTTTTAATGAGTCTGGATTTCTAATCCAGCAGGAAGAGACCTGCAGCGGATGGAGTGATCGCGGGCCTCGGCGGCGGCACAGGCTGAGTCAAATGGGGTTACTGGTGTGCTTTTCTCTGGACAGAATTGCGTTATCAGAGGCGGGGGTTCCCCAAGATCCCTCATTAGCACAGTGGGTGAGCCTATTAGAAGTGGGCCGCGGCAGCGGCATCTTGAGTGGGCAGTGGGTGCTCAACAAGGTGGGTGGACCTTCAAACCTTCCACACCGCACACCTCTTCTGAAACCTTCGGATCCCCCTCCGGCCCCCCCTCGGACTCGGAATTACCGGACCTCCCGGCTTCGTTGCCGCCGATTCAATTGCACAAATACCAGAGACTGGCCTTTCCCATCACTTCCCCTTGGCCCGATTCATCGGACCCCAGTTCTCCCGAGGATTCATCTGGTACCGCACGTACTTCTTCCGCTCCTGGTGTCGCCCGAGCTGCTCGTCAAATACCACTTCCTTCAAGGTCTCGTGCCCGTCCTTCAGACACTCTGAGGCTTCCTTGGTGGCTCCCTGGGCCTCGGTGATGTTGCTGCCCTCGCCGCCGTTCTGGGTTTCTGGCGCAGCCTCTTCAGCCTTCTTGCCCAAGCCTAGCAGTCTATAAGCGACACTGCCGGGCTTGATGTTCTCCTCTTTCACCGGCGCCTTCTGGCGAACCCATTCCCGGAATACATGCCAGATGATGGACCATGGCGCGTCTGTCTTCATGCTTCCAGGTTTGCAGTGACTCCGCGTAACCCGGTACCCGAGTCCAATCAAGGCACCCCTCAGTGCGTTTTCAGGAGGGCTGGCGCAATGTAAGGTCCCTGATACGTGCGCTGGATGGAAGTAAAACGGATACGGATCGACGGCGGCGACTTGGGCTTCCGTAAAGGTCTTTTTGATCTTCTTGGATTGGTCACCGGCCTCCTTCGATTCAGCTTCCATTTCTTCTCGGGACGGGATAAATTCTTCCAGTGCCGTCTGGAGCATACCCCTAATTCTTTCCCTCGTACCGTACACCTCTGGAGAGGCAGCTTCCGCTTCGGAGATCACCTTCTTGACGAATTCAGGCGAGTGGATGCGCCCGGCGTACATCGGACCAGCGAGATGCATCACCGACCCGCAATGCTCACAAGACGTGCCTGCAGTCGGGGCCCTGGTGAAGCCATGCTTGAAGAACGTTCCATCACCCTTCTTGTTTGGTGCTTCCTTGTTCTTCATCAGAAATTGAGTTGTCCAGGCCCCGCAGCCCATGCCGCAGCTGTAGACGATCATGTTCTTCCCACCTTGGAACTTGACCATGGATGGGGACTTCCAAAGCCGAACGAAAACCCTGCTGTAAAAGTCCACTGACAAAGACAGCAATGGTTCCATGGCAAGTCCGTACCTTCCAGCTGAGGTTTCGATCGCGTGTAAAATGAGCCGGATTCCCACCTCGTGAGAGTACCAGCCTTTGATCGGGATTCCACCGTATAAGGAGTAGCACTTCTCTGGGTACCCGTTGGACGCCCAAATCCCTGAATCCGTGCAAGTCACACAGAGGAGTCCACCATCATCGCGCACTGCCTGAACAGCGGCGTCCAAGAATGGGGCAGCGCTCCCGTATGGGTCAAGATCGATGATGTCGTATTTCTCGCTTGGGCCAGTTTTATTCCTCCCCAGAGTTGTCCGGCGAAGGTCTTTCACAAGGACATCGTACATATGCGCCGTGGCGTCATCGACTGAGACTTTGATTTTGTCAGGGACTCGGTTATGGATGGCGTTGCGTTCGATCGCTTGGGCAGCGGTCTTGAGAATATCGTTGGCTGTGATGCTTGAGGCGAATGGTATTTCGTGGGCGTAGCGCAGGGCACGTAGGCCACTGGCTGACAAGGCATCTAGAATCGTGAAACTCGTTTTCGGCTCGTTCTTCGCTGCCGCACCATCGCTCACTAATACTTCTGTGTCTGCCTCGGCATGAATTTCGGTTGCAGCCTCAGCATCCGGTCTGGCCCCATCAGTGCCTTCCGGATGATTTTCTCCCTCGGCGGCGGTCTCTGGTTCCTGTTCCTCTGGCACATCAGGTTTTGCAGCATCGGCTTGGACGTCGGCGGATTGGGTGCCATCGTCAAGTTTTGCAGACTTGGTGGGCCGCTCGGGCTGTGGTTGCTCGTTCTGTGCCGGTCCCCGTCGTTTCCTCTTCTTTTCGATTTTCCCAGCGCGGGCTATGCTAGCGGTTTGCTTCTGTTCGATACGGTCTTTTCCGTAGGCATTCATAGCCAGGATGGTCAAGTCGCGGTTGAACTGCTGAATCGGATTGTAAAACACTTGCTGGGCCGTCTGCCCATCCTTCGCCGAGTCCTCGGGGACTAAAATGTAGGCGAGCCCCTCCTTAATCGTTGTGTAAACCACATTATTGTGTGTGATGCGTTGCCCCTCGGCCGGGGCCGTGCTGAGGTCGTGGACGGTATCGGACATAGTGCGAATATGAGCAATTGAGCCGCGCCAGAGTCTTGGCCAATTAGATTTCCTCGAGTGTCTGGCAACACACCAGAAGGCAGTCGCGAGTGAACCTATGCGCATGCAGGCGAGGTTTGACGGTTTGACTCAATTCGCGGCTGCGTCAGAGATCTCGTCGCTGAAGCGAATCCACTACCTTAAATTTTGGTATTCTGCCAGGCGGTGAGAAGCTTGAGTTATAAGTGACTTCCCTTTTGGGACATTGCCCACGCGAAGAATCACGGCACTTGAATCGGTGTAATTTCCAATCCACTGCTACTTCTATTCTGTTTTAAGTATTTTACCGGTCAATTATACCTAAACACAATGGGAAGTATGAGATTATGAGTTAGACTTGTCCCATTGCGATGCGCGATTGGGACCCCTTCATGGCCCATTGACTCGGGCATGGGAAGGTGCGATGCGCTCAATGGACTTGCCACACCCAGTTCACTTGTTTTTTCGGGGGAAGAGTCAATTTCTATGTGTAGTAGACGTTTATCCTCCTCCCTTTTCTACATGTGTCTAAAGGAACCCCTTGAACTGGAACTGAACTTCTCCGCCGATCGTCACAAAGCCGCTTCCTGTTTTGCGCTCTGTCCAGAAGACACATTCTTGTTGTATTGTCGTTATCGAGTGTCTGTTAATTTACTCTCACCATAAGTCGATACTTGGACGATGTCGTCAAACAACAAGAGCCCGGTTCAGCAGGACCTACCTCCTAACCATGACGGCCACCCCTCGGAGTCCACCGGTAGCGTTTACAATTCCGTGAGAAGGTCCAGCATCCCCGCTCCGACGGCAAATCCTGAGGGCTCTTTCCAACCCAACACTGAGAACCCGTCTCCGTCCATGTCGAAACCAATCACCAGTGATCCGGTCTCCCAGGGCGGCTCATCCGTCCAGCACCGCTTCCTCACCCCAACAGAGTGGGCTCGGATCGCCCATGGAATTGGTGCTATCCGGGAGGGAGAGGAACATCAAGTTGTTCACCCCACTTGCTGGTACTACCCCCCGAAGGGCCTACCCGACGGTCTGTACAAGGATGTGGTCAAACAGCGGACGAAGTACTCCTTCGCTTTCGGGACTCTCAGTGTGGTCCACTGGCATCTCATGATCCTCCAGGTCATGCTGGGTGCGGTTCTTACTGCGCTCGGCTCAACCCCGAAGCGTGAATCCACGCCGATTACGGCTCTAGCAGCTGTAAATACGGTGGGCGCTGGTTTGATTGCCCTCCTACACAACAGCGGGCTCCCAGACCGATACAGAATGGACAAGGCGCAATTTGTTGAAGTTGAGGACTACATCAGAGTAAGAATTAACATTGTCCTACCCTGTTGCCATCACCAGAAGCTAACATCTATGCCGTAGGAACTCTTAGACACCGGTGTCGTTGAGGCTCACATGAAAGTTGAAGACGTACTCGGCGAGTGTTATACCCGCTTCGCAGCTGCAAGAGCTACCGTGATTTCCAACAAGCCGGACGTTTACGCTGGCCCCAAGGCTAAATCCGACACCACAGCCGACCCTCGTCCGCAGCAGACGCCCAACACCCAGCCGGCGACCCAGTAAGGATGTAGGACCGAACAACATCCTCCTGTTGGTCCTTGTTCTCGCCCCTATAGGGGTATGACGCTAGGAGTGTGGCTTCACATATTACTTTATTTTATCCTGTTATGCGATTCTAGGAGGAGGGCATTTTTAAGAGATCATGTGGCACTGTGCTGGGAACATTTGATATCATGTGGCTCAAACACCACCGGGGTAGTAATGCAGACGGGGAGGTGGGCATGGCTTTTCACACTTATTGAGAGACTCGAGCATAGAGTCATCTTAAACCCATCGTGAATAAAGGGGCGGACGCCCCCTTTCTTTTTCATTTTTCCTTGTTTTTTTCCTTAATTCCTTTCTGTATCCCTCAAAGATGTGGCTTTTAAGAATTCATGCAACGTAAATCCCGGTATTCGTATCATATATACACCGCTACTGCCCTCTTTCATGTCTAAGTCTTGGGGCTTAGATTCTTTACTTCTCGACAATGCCCTCCGCCTACAATTCCGAACTATCACACCGGTCAACCCATCCTGTCAATCCACCATGGCTATTATTCTACCTGCGTACATACATGAATATCTCTACATTCCATTGCTTTTATGGTGATCAAAGCAAGGTCAAAGCGCCCAATTGTCGGGGCGCAAAACACTTCCGGTTCCTTCCTTCATTGACGGCGTTTCACTCAGTCCATTTCATTCCAGATCGTCTAGTCCTGCTGTCCATCATCCTCCCCATCGCCAGCTGTGGTATAACCGGATTTTTCAAATTCTTTCCCGCCCGTAGTCGTCCACCTGTGGGCCCTACCGGACCTCCTCTTGTTCCCCTTTATACCTTACTTCCTTCCCTGCCCGCTGCTCGGTACCCTCCTAGATTCTTCCACACTAAACGGCCGCACAAAACTTCGCTTGACACCCCACATCACATCCTCATGCGGCGGTTGCAACATGAGCACTAGTACGAAGGTTCACATGCTCCATGCCCGTCGGAAACCTATCCCGAAAAGTGGAAACGCGCAGCCTCCAGCTCACCCAACCCATCGCGCGGTGCAACATATCGTCGGCGGTAGGTATTCGTAAAGTCCTGCAGAAGTACCCGGATCTGACGAACATGCGCCGGGTCTGTGCCTTGCAGTTTCTCGCGGATCTTGGCGAGGAGGCGGTCGGCTTCGGCCGGTGTGATGGTGCCTTGCGGGAGCATGCGGACAGTTCGGTCAACCCACTGGGCTGTCTCGATCGGAAGCAGCTCAAACATGCCGAGGAGCACGCCACTGCCGTCGGCGAAGCAGTCTCGGGGAAAGGTGATCATCATGCCGGCGAGGGTTTGCTTGACGAGGGCTTCGCCCTGCGTCAGGAGGAGCTGCTTGACAATTTGACGGAGTTGCTGGCCGGCGGGGCCGAGGTCAGTGCCGGAGGCGGCTGGGTTGGTACCGCCGTATGTGAGAAGGTCGCGAAGGTAGTGCAGCGCAGCGGAGACTGGTTCCTGTTTTTCGAGGGCTAGAGAGGAGATGGCGGCTTGGAATATGGGGGTGAAAAGGGGGGAGGGGATGAGTTTGGCGGGGTAGTAGAGTAGCGCATCGATGAGGAGACGGTAGAAATCCTCAATGACGTCGGGGAGGTCGACCGGCGGGAGATCACTCATGATACGGAGCACGCTTGTCGCCTGTGCTTCGAAGAAAACGTAGATGTTGTCAGTAATGCCTTCTTCAACGTGTTCCCTATCCTCGGAGAACTCCCGTAGGATGGCACTCGTAGCCCAGAGGAAACAGCCCTGTTTGGATTTGGCGAAGCCTTCAGCCAACTTGTTTGCGAGGGGGCCTAAGAGAGGCGTGATAGCAGTCCGGTAGGAAATGACCAAAAATCTCCAAGAGCGACAGACCCTCTCACAGATCGGGGCGAAGTTGATAAACTCGTCGAGGATCCTCGACAGAATGGGGAAGACACTCTGCCAGTACTCAACTGCCGGGTTCTCCTCGTTGCTGGGGATGTATGGAACAACATGCTGAACGAAGAAAGTGAGAAGATTAATGTGATCTACCAGAATCGTGTTAGCCCATGGCCGAAGCGAAAACATTGACATCGCACTTACCGGCGAGATCAAGCTTTGCCTTGTTCTCTGTGGCGATATCGGCCTTGGCCATCAGCCGCCGCACCAAGGGATCACAGTAGAGCTTGAGAAGCTTGAGCATGTCTTCCGTCTTCTGGACACCAACAACGTAAGCAACGCCTTCCGTAACTTCCTCTTTGCTCGAGACCGGGAGCTTGTCCAGGATCTGGTCGTAGAAGGCTTGAAGCTGAACAACTTGTGACCCAAGGAGATGCTTGCAGTCCACGCAAAAGTACATGAATGCTTGGGCAGCGGCGCGGAGGATCTCCTGGGAGTCGGCTTGGAAGCTGGAAACAATATACTGGAACTGGGGCTCAAGAAACTCTGGGTGGGCTGCGGTCCACTCAGTGTAGCGTCCGAACACCATGATCGCAGCAAACCGTAGCTTCTCATTGCTGATGGGGATTTGGACGAGAAGTGGGAAGATTTGGGGCAGCACGCTGCTGTCGTTCGATTCCACCATCCGGCCCATAGCCCGCATTGCAAAGAGGGGAGCCTCGAGAGATTGCCAGTGCGGTACAGACGTCGGTGTCGCTTGATTCCCATACTTTTCCTGCCATACCTTGATGGCGTCGTGTACTTTGGTCAGACACGCGGCGACACCCATAACCTCGCAGCTATCCTTGAGAGTGTCGCCCATGTGGTGCCTGAACTCGCGGAACTTCTCTTCCTGCTCCCTATCGCCATCAAAGAGATCGAGTTCGTTCGGGTTGTCGGAGAATGGGTACTCGAGCTGCTTGAGCATGATGTCGACAAGCTGGGCGTAGACATCGAGGAGCTGGACTCGGGCCTCCATGTAGTGGTCTAGCGTTAAGTACTGCTTCAGCTCATACCAGAAGGAGAAGGTGTAACCTATGACATCCTTCTCTTTGTCCCTGGCGCAACACTCTAGCAAACATTCAACCAAGGGCCGGAAATGCTGGGGTTGCCGAGCGATAATCAGAACCCATGACTCGCCGGCATCTGCGAATACCCTAGTGATGGCCTTGAACCCCTCGGAGTCGTCATCGTCCACCAAGGCTTGGATACGAGGGCGCAGTTGCAGTACCTTGGGCAGCAGAGCTTGAATCGTCTCCAGGTTGTCGTCCACGTCTTTGGTTTCCCTGCAGATAATCCCCAGACAGTCCGCCGCAGCCAAGAGGGACTTGTCGTCGGTCACCCCGTGAAGGACCGCATCCATCAACGGGGAATTGACAATGACGCTGACGGGCACCTCCCGAAGCCAGGAACTGATGCAGTCAAACAACTGGGGATTTGTCGCGGCGGCGGCTGAGGTGTGTGTGAGAATAAACCCTGGCACATGAGTCAAGTGGTGGCAGTTGTTACTTACGGGATGACTGCGCATAGTTGGTGAGCAGTTGTACAACCTGCTGGGCATTGTCCCCCAGAAGCTCCGATGTCCTCTGGGTGAGATCTTCTTCCTATCATGACTGGATTAGACAGTGATCGTTGGCCGAGCCGCGCGACGGAGCTGCCGAAGTGGTAGAGGCGAGTCGCAACATATCGTTCCACATACAGACAAGGTGATTTTTCGGCCTTCTGTGACCTCCTCTGGGAGCACGCGTAGGAAATCCAGGATGCAGGCGTGGCTTTCGACGTCGTTCCCCAGGGTCGAGACAACGGTGGGCAGGACGTCCTTCCATGTTTGCATCTGGATAGCCAGGATCGCCAGGCATACACACAGCTGGACTCGGACGGGCTTCGGGCCCGGCGCGAACTTCTTCAGCAGCAACAAAATTTGGCTGCGCAACGCTGGCAGGTCCGCCTCAGAGATTTGGGTCCCCAAATCATATGTAATCTGGCATAGTTAGCGCTTGTCCCCTCCATCTAACGCTTTTGCCTTGCACATATGTATGTATGTACCTTGCCCTTTAGGGTCGTCGCGGCGAAGAGCTGCGCTTCGGCTTCGGTCGAGGTCTGAAGGATCAATATCGTGGTCGTCCAAGCGTCGTTCTGTCGAGTAACGGTCAGCGCATCCTCCAAAGCCAGTGAAGACAGTACCAACGGACCGATTTCTGAAACTTTCCAAGATAGTCAACGGCGACCTTCTTCTTGTCATTATCCCCGGTCCGCATGGTCAGCATAGCTGCCAGCACGTTGGGCGCCGCAAAAGTATCCTGGGGTCCATTGGACGCCATTTTGATGAGACGCAAGTTTGTCGATAGTTATCGACCGGTATTGTGGTGGAATCTCGAAGCTCGGTGGTGGATGCGATCGTCCCCCGCAAGCCGAATGAACGCAAATCTGGATCTGCCCCTCCCTCCTTGCTTTGTATCCTCCGGGAGCAACTACGACGACTTGGAATGGCGAAGCTCAAGAATGGGCGCGGGGAATGAGGCACTGGCGGTGAGACTGGTCTCTCTGTCGTCGGGAAAAGAGTGCAACGCAGAAACCGACTGTCGAGGTGGGAGGGAGGGAGTTGGCAAGTGATCTGGCGAGGCACGGATCCTGACGATGTTTGGCCGAGTCCCTGTCTTGCAGCATAAAACAGCGGCGTCAGGCTGCCTCAAGGCTAACAGCTCTGAAAATTGCCCCACTTGTTGGAGGAATCGCGCTCTGGCTTTCTGTTGGAAAAGGAGGGGCAGTGCACGGACCATCATCATACCGAAAATGAACTAACTGCTTGGCTCGTTGGACAAGCCTGGGGCTCCAATCCGCAAGCTGCGACGTCGAGCTCCGCCAAATTCTAGATTTCACGGCACGCCCACCGCGACACGTCACGAACCGCGCATAATCACCTCCGTTCTAATCTCCAACCCCCCAAGACACTCCGCAATGACTGGAAGAGGTGGTGGCGGCGGTCGCCGTGTTCTTTTGCCCCCAATCAACTTTCTCTTCCGTCTCCTGCAACAGCGCACGACGGTCCAGATTTGGCTGTACGAGCAGTTATCGATTCGGATAGTTGGAACTATTCGGGTAGGTTATCCGTTCACTCCCAGAGAGAGTCAACTACTGACGAGTCATAGGGGTTCGATGAGTTTATGAATCTTGTTGTGAGTGATACTACGAGAAACGAAGGGACTAAATTTCGTCTGACTTGGTTTCCTAGATCGACGACGCGGTTGAGGTCAAACAGATTTCCAAGACAAACGATACCGAGACAAGGCGACCATTGGGGGTATGTCAAAATGCGGATTATGCGAGGGACAATAGCTGACGTGATGGGTGTAGCAAATTCTACTGAAGGGCGACAACGTTTCTCTCATTCAAAGCGTGTCCGGATGAACCCAACGAACGAGTTTTTACGTACGGCGGAAACTTAATATGATTCTTCGATTTCCAGAACGCCTCGAATAGGACAAAAAAACTACGGAAAGGGATACCAGGGGGTGGAGAACAGTGGAATAGGCGCATGGGAACTATGGTGTTGGATCAATCTGTGTTATTTGCAGGAGCAAGCGGGCCCTGGACGTCGCCATTCCCGAGGATCAGGCCGTCCAGAGGTTTATCCAGGGGTCCAACAGGTACCTCCCCTTCAGATGGAGATAGGAACTGCTCGGAAAGAGCTAAGCCGAGAAGCAATACAGGAGAATCCTGCTGCCCAAGCGAGCCCGCTTTGAGCCCATGCCGAAAAAGAAAATAATCATAAAAGCCCTTCCCATGGCCGAGACGCCTGATGACCCCGTCATCGGGGTGGGTATCGAAAGCGACCCCAGGCATAAGGACAAGATCGAGCAGCGTGCTGTCCGAGTGCGGGGCGTCTGGTCCACCGAACACACGCCGCCGCTCTGCGACAGTGTTGGGGTCGACGCTCGGGATGCCCCATTTGTCTAGCTCGAGAGCTTCGTAGTCGGCAAGGTCTTTCAAGCGGACCATGTCCATCACCCGGGCTGGTAGGCCGGGCGCCTGGACCATGTTCTTGTGAAGATAGGGGATGAACACCTCCTTGCCCGCCTTCAGCGCGTCCCGGACAATGGCATCCGTTTGGATCTCGCCCGTGGGCATGGACAAGAAGATGCTGACCCTTTTAGCATTCACGTAGGCACTCTGTGACCTAAGCGTGTCGAACACCGTCGAGCCTGATGCAAGTGCGTTTAGCGCCGCTTCATGTGAGATATTGCGCGGTTTGCCATACTCTGCGTCATGATGGATTCCTGAGGTATAGCTTTGAGCTTGTCTTTCATGGTGGCCCGGAGGTGCCGTTTTGCCACCTGGAGCGCGCCCATTGTGTCCTCTTCTGCTGCGAGATCAGACATGAGGCGGGATGCGATGCTGGTGCGTTCAAAGTTGGAACTCGAGTGACTGCTGTGCGGAGTAACTCTGAGTCGGAGGATTTCCGATTCCTCTCGCTTGACTGACCCCTGCAAGAAGTCAAGAAATCGGCGCTGCGGGAAAGTGGGCGCGGAGTGCCGAATCCCAATCGGGCAATCAAGGGAATGTCGTCAGCCTGCGTTTTGCCTTTGGCACCCGGGGCTGTTGAGTGTTAGGGTTTCAATGCGCCGAAGGGTTTGATCTATAAACCAATTTGACACAACGAGATAGATGGCTTTGTGTTTTGGTGTGTTTGTCAAGTGAATATCTGGTCCATCAGGAACTGGACCTCCTGCGAACGGACTGTCGTGTCGTCGATTGGAGGCGACAAGGGTGGTGTGGGGCATGTGGGCCTGACCCAGAGGGTCGGTGACAGCATGAGAGCATCCCGCATCTGCATCTCAGCTTGTTAATGAACTTAGAATGACATCCAATTTTGAAGTTCAAGTGTACACTACACTACGATAAGGAAAAACACCACCAATAATCTGCACTAGTTGTGTAGTATTGTTGGGCCATAACCAATAAGATCATCTTTGTCCTCCTCTGTCTCCGATGCTGTCTTGGAATTCCGTGTCCGTAACCTCAACCATCGATGTCCTGGTTGGCCGATAACTTTTAAAACCTTCAGCTTGTGACTTCCGCGTCACACACGGACCCATGAGATCCCGCACATTAGCCCAATTCCTGAGCGCCTCTACCTGCACCGTCGAGCTTTTTCCAGGAGGGGAAGGCGCTCAATGGCGCCTTCACGAGCCACCTTCGCTATTAAAAAGCATCGTGGCCGACAACTTGAGTCGGGCCTGACGATTCCACTACAATCCCTGAGCTCCGGACCCGCACCCGCACCCGCAAATCGCCCCACGTCGGAACAACTTGTCCCAGCGATTGCCGCCCCTCAGAGTCCTCCTAACCCCCACTCTCCCGACATCAGAGAGCGGAACGAGTGGAAGGTCGGGGAGATTCTACTCCCGCCACACGATCAGGTCGGGCGTCAAGGCTCTGACTCCCATGGCCACGGGCCCGAGGCGACAGTGCCACCGGCTGACCAGACCGACATTGATCGGGAACCTGACCCTATGAGCAAGAACCTCCCGCCCTTGCGCTCAGCCGCGGGCTTCAGCAGCCCCTCATATGGCGCCGTTACACCCCGACCCCTAGCGGGTGGGATTCCCGATGAAGAGAACACGGTTTCACTTCCCCAGTCCCGGAAGAGCTCGAACTCTAGCCGGAACTCATTTGGAGGGTCTGGGGTGAGGCGTCGTCGTGATGGTTCCCAGCGCAGGTCGCCGAGTTCACGACGGACGCCGAGACAGTCAGAGGAATTGGTCGGTTCGACGACCATTGGCGGCCTAGAAGGCCGGTTCGGCACCACAGAGACATCACTCCTCAATAACCTATACAAGGAACCAGAGGTTAATGAGGACGATGATGAGGAGTCCTACATCTGCGACTCGGACATAGACGACGATGAGGATCCGCCAGACAACTCGCCCTATGCGCAAGTCCGGGCCTCTGTCTCCCCGACCGATAACACGACCCTTTCGATAAACACCCCCCGGATGTGGACGCTTTCCATACTCTTCTCCATTCTAGGATCCTCAACAAATTTGTTCTTTTCGCTCCGATACCCAAGTGTTGCGATCACCCCTGTTATAGCACTGTTGATGGTCCACCCTCTTGGTCTCTTATGGGACTATCTTTTGAAAAGGTCCGACGACCCGCCGGAAAACTTTGTCGACGGATTTCGAAGCCACAGCCCTTCGACCCCCGCATCGGATTGCCGCGACCACTCCCTTTCTACCGGACGAAGAGGCACCCTCGGTCGGGTGCGGCTATGGCTGGCGCAGGGCCGATGGAACGAGAAAGAGCACAGCTGTGTTTATGTGAGCAGCAATGTCTCATTCGGATTTGCCTTTGCAACGGACGTCATTGTTGAGCAGACGCAATTTTACAAGCAGGAAGTTGGTATCGTGTACCAGCTGCTGCTCACCATTTCCACACAGGTTTTGGGGTATACCTTTGCCGGACTTACAAGGCGGTTTTTGGTGCGCCCAAGCGGCATGATTTGGCCTGGGACGCTCATGTCAGCAGCGATGTTCACAACATTGCACAAGGAGGAGAACAAGGAAGCCGATGGCTGGAAGATTAGCAGGTGGAAATTCTTCTATGCTGTTTGGTTGGGGGCATTTCTCTTTTACTTTTTGCCGGGACTTCTGATGCCTGCGCTGAGCTTTTTCAATGTGGTGACTTGGTTCGCGCCCAACAATGTTGTCGTCTCCAACCTGTTTGGCGTGGTTTCGGGATTGGGATTGTTCCCCCTTACATTTGACTGGGCTCAGGTCGCCTACATTGGCTCGCCGTTGCTTACCCCATTCTGGGCAGCCATGAATGTCGTCGGCGGCTTGGTGGTGGTCATGTGGATCGTGGCGCCCATTGCATACTACAGCAACTGGCTCTACTCATCGTACATGCCGATTCTATCGGCAGCCGTGTTCGACAACACCGGCAAGGTGTACGACGTGAGCAAGATCCTGACCGAGAACTTCATGTTTGACCGAGAAGCCTACTCCCAGTACAGTCGTGTCTTCCTGCCCATCACGTACGTTCTCAGCTACGGCGTGCAGTTTGCCGGGCTGGCAGCGCTCATAACACACACCGTCTGTTGGCATGGACAGGACATTTGGACGCAGTGGAAACGGTCCCTGGAGGAAACCTCGGAAGAGCAAAAGGGATCGTACCAGCCGGTGTCTGCCCCGGGGCCGGAGCCCGCGAGGTCCACGAATGGGCACGGGCAAACGGGCAACAACACTGCTTCTGTCAGCGCCGACAACTTGATGAGCCGCGAGGATGTCCACAACCGCTTGATGCGGAGGTACAAGGATGCGCCGATGGTGTGGTATTTGCTCACATTTGTCTCGATGACGGCGATTGGCATTTTTGTCGTCGAGTAGTAAGCATACACCCATCCCACCTCTAACCTCACCTAACACTATTCTGAAATCGGCACGTACTGACTACCTAACCACTTAGCTACCCCATTCATCTCCCCTGGTACGGCCTCATCCTCGCCCTCGGCATCTGTGCCGTCCTCTTCATCCCCATCGGCATCATCATGGCCGTAACCAACCAACATTCCTCCATCTACCTCATCTGCCAACTGATCGCCGGCATCCTCTTCCCCGGCCGGCCCGTCGCCAACATGGTCTTCGTCACCTACGGCTACATCTCTTCGGCCCAAGGCATCAAATTCGCCGCCGACCTCAAACTCGGCCACTACATGAAAATCCCCCCGCGCATCCTCTTCACCATCCAAGTCGTAGCCACCACCATCTCCTCCATCACCCAAATCGCCGTCCTCAACTGGATGTTCACCAACATCCCCGGCCTGTGCACACCGCAGGCCATCAACGGCTTCACCTGCCCCATCGCCCGCGTCCACTTCAACGGCTCCACCCTCTGGGGCGTCGTCGGCCCCAGCGAGTTCTTCGGCCCCGGCGCGACGTACCGCCCCTTAATCTGGGCCTTCGCCGTCGGCGCGGTCTTACCCATCCCGCTATGGGTCTACGCCCGCCACCGCAAGGACTCACTAGTCCGCAAGATCAACTTGCCCGTGTTGTTCGGCTCGCTGGGGTGGATCCCGCCCGCGACGGGGCTTAATTTCTCCGTTTGGGCCCTGGTCTGCTACTTGTTCAATTACCTGATCAAGCGGCGCGCGCCGGCGTGGTGGGCCAAGTACACGATGACGCTGAGCGCGGCGTTGGATTCAGGGCTCGCGGTGGGGATTGTAGTGGTGTTCTTTGGGTTTGTGTATACAGGTGTGATGAAGGGGTTTAGTTGGTGGGGGACAGAGGTTTATAAGCAAGGGTGCGATTGGCAGGCGTGTGCGTACCGAGAGGTGCCTGAGGGAGGTAGGTTTGGACCGGATGTGTGGTGAGGGGATAATTGACGAGGTGGTGGGTAAAGCTGTGTTTTAAGGGATACTTCGTCTACATATAATTATGGCGATGTGGGGGGTTGGATTTGTTTTCCATTGCATTGGATGGCGTTTACTCATGGTTGGCAAAATGAAAAGAGACCTGAAGGCATTGGAAAGGCCGGGAACATCTAGAGGTTTATTTGCCAGATCATACGGGCGCCATATAAGTTGTCTAAATACACCATGATATAGTACTATCATATCTCGGTATGCTTCACTGATCTTGCGATTCAAACGTCCCTAAAGATGGTTATCGCCTGAGGGAGGCCTGATGTACGTCGTCAACATTGTGTATAGGTATCAAAGAGAATTCTGGTACTCGGTATTCAAGGCTCACAGTCTCAACACCATACCAGTTGACCTGATCATCCTGATTCAAAACAATTTGTATACTTGAATTGCTCGCTTATGCACAACCTATAAAACCCCTAAACCTTGCACATAGAAAGTAGCTGATACAACAAAGAAAAAAAACCATGGTGGGTGCCCCAATGAGTGTAGTGTGGTGTAATATGTGATGATGATGTGCGTCGAGCGGAGTGTTGTAGTTGTGGTGTATGGTGAATTTGTGTTGAGGTTCACCCAATTGGACCAGCCATCCCACGATTCCGCAGCTACTGCTGCCCCTTCTTCCCAATCACCGATTTTAGCACTTCAAGATGCTCTTCCGTGACGCGAATCGCCTCCTTCAATTCCCTCTCATCCATCCTCTCCTCCCTCAGCTTCTCCTCCACTGTCCGCGGGTCGACACTCCGCTTCTTCCTCAGTGGTGGGTCTGTACCGAGCCTTTCCAACCCGGCTCGCTCCTCGATCCAGTTCCAGAGATCGCTCTCTTCCCGCCTCCACATCTCATCATATGCCGCCAGCCGCTGTGGCGCGTTGGCGTATGCTGGGTCGTGGGTGTACCGAGGTGCGCCTTGGCGGGTGCCAAAGCCGAACCAGGACGCCACGAGTAGACCAACGAGAAGGCCGTAGACGACATTGCCCGTGAGAATTGGTCCGATAATGTCGACAACCGGGCTGAGTATGGGCCGGGCTGGCTCAAACAGACCCCAATTTTGCTTAGACGAGGCCTTTGCTGTGCCCTCAACGTCGCTGGTTGGGTTCGAGGTCAATGCTGATTTGTGCTTGCGGCTACGCTTCTTGCCGCCCTTGCCTGCAGTTCCGTTCAGAGTGCTAGCTCGGACACGCGAAGAAACGGCGGCCTTGAGGCTGGCGAAGAGATCCTTGCAGTATTGTGTTTGGCCGTCATTGGCTCCCCGTTCGATGGCACCTAAGACTTGGTTAGCGGGCAATAAAAATCGGATTCTGGGTAGGCAGAAGACATACCCTTGATCCAGCTCTTGCCGGACCATTCAATGACATTATTGACTTGGATCCGGGTTCCGTTGTTTTCAGCCCAGCTCAGGCAGTATCTTGTCTTGACCACGAAGAGGTTACCGTTTGGCACATCCGGGTTTTGTGTGCTCACAAGAACGCTGACTGCCTTCTCGAGATCTAGCTGCTCCACCTGCTCTGTGACCACGCACTTTGTTTGCTTCGGTCCTATGGAAGCATTCAAAGGCTTGATGTAGGTATAGTTCCGAGTCCGGATGGCATCCGTCAAGCCCTGCTTATCCTCCATCTGCAGATCGAAACACTTTTGGTTTGTCGTAATCCATTGGCCCATCCATGCCGCCGAGGCAGGGCCAAACATCATGGTATAGATTTTGCCTAGGGGCGCGGGGATAACATCATCACCTAGGACTTTCTCGAAATGGGTCGCCGAATCACCGCAATCAGTAGGCGCATGGGTGGCAGGCCCAGGGAAATCCGTGCCGGCCGCTCCTGATGAGCCGTCCTCAGGCTTTTCGGCAGCCGCTGCCCCCCCTGAAACCTTGCGTGGAACGGCCTTTTCGTTGAGATCCGAGACAGGGGCATTGGAGACAGACCCGGCAGCTTGGCTACCATCGTCATCTTCATCCTCGTCGTACACGTCGTCTCCCTCCTCGCTCTCATCGTCGGAACCCGAGATACTATGGGTTCCGGTTACTGAGACTGCCTCAACGTCCAGCTTTTCCGTCCGGTCCCCCCCCGGTTCCTCCAGCCGAACACCGTTGAGAGAGCTCTGCAGCTGTGGGTGGCCAAGCTTCCAAATTTTGATGATGAGGTCGTAGGTAGTATCGCGGCTAGCAAACGATGCAAAAACATGCTTCGCATGTAACGTGGATATTTCGAGGCCGTTCTTGAACACGAGGGCCGTGCTGCGCTTTTCGACCGCAACGATCTCGTCAAAGCTCATCACAAGGGTGGTGACCCAACCAAGGATGTTGCTACTGAAACACAAATGGCCTTCGGATACGTACAAACGGCCGTGGGCGAGAATTTCCCGCTGGAGGGCGCAGCTATAGTCCTCAATTAGGTAGTCGTCGTCGGGCACGCTCTTGAAGAGCACGTGGAAGTCGCGATTGCGCTTCTTGTTGGCGACGGCGAACCCCGTCAACTTCGGAGTGCCGGTAGTTGGGTTAGCGAGAGAGGAATTGGCGGCCGCAATAGCGGCGCCTATCGTGCTAGTAGCCGTCGTCCCATGTGTGGCAATGCTGCTTCCACGGTTCCTACGATGGCCAATAGCACTGCGGATGCTACCGCTGCGGTGGACGCCGGGTTTGTCTTCGTACACGCTCCCGGCCGGTGTTGTCCGTTCGCCAGGGCCGGCGGCTTCCTGGACCGACCGCGGCCGCGAGCCATTGGCGTCGTCGAGGAGGTCGACGCCTGCCGCGTGGGGGTCTAGAGGGGCGGACTCGGATCTCCCTCGTGTATCGACATCCGCGAAACGGGACACGACGGGGCTCGGTGCAGTGCTAGGTGGCTCGACTATGCCAAGGTGGCTAAGACTAAGATCACCCATGCCGAGTGTCTTGACAGCTGGCTCCTTTGGTTCGGTAGAGGGCCGGTGCGAAGCCACTGATTCCACTTCAACCGAGTCTGCTGCTTCCCTTTCTCCTTGCTCTTTTACTGGTGTAGCCTTGCCCTTGGGAGGGCCTTGGGCGAGTGCGGGAATCGTAGTGCTGAGCTGATTGGCCGTGTTCTGGACAGCCGAAAACATGGAGGAGAGAAACGTGCTGGTCGCGTTGTTTTGCGTGGGGCCATTCTCGGGGGTGGGTGTCAGTGGTGGGGCGGCAACATTGGAGAGCTTGCTTGGGCCGGCATTGGATCCAGCCCTCCGTCTCTGGGTGATCATGGTCTCCGCGACAACCGCATCAGCGGGGCGACGGGGGCCGGGAGCCGAGGCACTGCCCGGTCGAGAATTCGTCGGGGTTGGCGGTGTGTTGACGATCACAGGCGTACCCGGATCCCCGGGGGGTGTTCGCGGCGGAAGGGTCAACGGCTCAAGCTTATGGCCCCGCGATAGACCTCGGCCGCGTGTAACAGGGGATGTGGGAGGTTGCGATTCGGGGTCGGGACCGCTTTTCGGGGCAGACGCAAGGGGTGTTTCGGTATTGCTCTCGGTTGTAGTGCTATTCGTCTCGCTCGGGGCCTTTTTCGATCGAAATACGTTCCTCAGTCGGCTCGTGGACCGCTTGGACCGGAGCTCTGGCGGGCCAAGGGTGGTCCGGTTCCGGTCGAGAGTCGGGGCCGGAGAGTCGAGACTGTCAGTACTATCCTGGGCGGACGCAAGCGACCCAACAGACTGTTCAGATGTCGTGCTTGAGGGAAGCTGCTCAGGATTATGAGCCGCTTGTATGAGGGGAGATGATGTCGTTAGGTAGCCGATCTGGGAGGGATGTGCAGAGATGGCGATCGGCCTCTGCAAGATGCTGCTGCTGAGAGAGTGTGTCGTGTCAGTTGGTGCATCAGGCCTTGGTGAGACTCTGATACTAGGAATACAAAAAAAAAACGCTGTGTTGGGACGACAAGACCGGGCGGCCGGGAATGTAACATGTAATATGGAACGAGTGAAGAAGAATAAGACGGGGGCGAGGTTGATGACGACGGCCAACGCCTGCTCAGCAGAAACGGGTTCTGGGGGAGGCGCAGACAAGTTGAGGTGGGTGTGGAGGTTTTGCAGGGAAGGTCTTGGGGGGGCTGACCCGCCTGAGCTCAAGCCGTCAGAGCTCGCTTCCAGCTGCCCTGTGCCCAGCTCGCTAGTGATGCGTTGGACCTGTGCATCACCGCAAATGGCCTTGCTGAGAGCCGGAACGAGCAATACGCGGACAGCCTAGCTCGAGCCTCGACTCCGCATTCCATCCAATGCACCGCCAAGAGGAAGCAATTGGCGAATCGGGCGAATTTGCGAGATGGAAGTGAGGAGATGGATAAATATTCGTGGAAAAGAGAGAACAGAGTTTGGAGTCCTCGCAAAAGGAACAATGAAGCTCACGTTTCTGGGCCGGAATCATCCGCGACCGGGTCGGTAACGTTGCCCTTCAGGCTGCCACGCAACGAGTTGGAATCGCTGTCCTTGGTGGTACTGCGACTAGGAATGTCGCCCTTTTGCGGCGCGATGTCATCGCTGAGGCTCGCACTATCAACGGTCGACGAACTTCTGTTGCGCCGTCGTTTTGCTGCGATAGACTTGGGGAGAAGCTTGCCAAAACCGTTGGTTTGGGTCTCCATGGTTGGCTGGCTGCGAAAAGAAAACAAAAAAGAGTTTTGCAGCGTCCGAGAGTCGTTGCGCTCAAGCCTTGTGTTGCTGCTACCTGTGAAAGTGCGATGTCATCGTCATAACGCCAAGGCCACTGTGCGAAAGGGGCTGCCTTGTCCGCAGGCAATGATGCTAATCAAAGGGAAAATTAAGGGCCTGGCTCTGGTATATGACCACCCGGTTGATGTGCAGAAACGTTAATTATGTGGTGGAGTTCTTGTGATTTTGTGAGAATATCGACCGCTTGAAGAAAAGGAGAACCCGAAACTGGATCATCGATGGCTGGGACGAGAGACTGCAACCCCCCACCATCCGGGTGTTTGATGTTGCCCGTGTGCCTCTCCTTGTTCGTCACCGGCTCCACCAGATTCGACGAGAACGTCCTGCCGTGACCCGGAATTGAGGGTGTAATGTAACCATACCTGTAACATTACACATCCCGAGGCAGGGGTTGCTGCGATAAGGCGGTATTTCGAGGCCGATAACGTTAGTTACCAGTCCGTGCGATCAGCAACACCTCGCGAGAGCTTCCCCCCACCATTGTGGACGGACTCACCGTCTTCTTAGGCGCCTTGTATGCGACCCCATTCCGGCCCGCGCCGTATTCACGATGCGATAAGCATCTTCAAAGCATGGAGACATCCCCTTTAACAAAGGTGCGTTCACCCGATTACTTACACACTGGTTGTTGGGAGGCTGACCCGTCTCCCTAGGCGCACGATCACGCCCGCGCCGCGTCACTCGCGACCCAGGCCTCTGACACCACTGTCGCCATCAACGAACATGCCCAAGCCGCCGGTGAATTTTCAAACGCCTCCAAGTCAACGAGCAGTCATGAAGCCTTACGCACCCTAAGGTTGTTGGAGCAGCACCACAAGCGACTAGCCGAGTTATTGAAGCTACCCATCAGCCCACCAACAAGCCAAACCAGCGTCGATGATATTCCAGAGGAGGACGAAAATGAGAATCAGGAACAGGAGAATGATAGTTCTACTAAGACAAAGACTGCGGGAAAAGAAATACGGCCAGCAAATCCGAGATCGTCTTCCAAACCGCCGCCCACGTTGTCACACCAGCGATATCCCGGGCGGAACCTTTCGTCTTCGATAGCTAGCAACTTGGCGTCCGCGAGAGGTATACGCGCGAGTTACAGCACACAGCCACTCAAACCCAGCGTCTCAAATGATCTGGCCCCTGGCAGTTTGGAAGTTCACCCTCGAAGGGAAGGTTCTTTGAAGGGTAAAACCCCAGATCAAGCGGACATCACACGGAAGCCAAGCTGGGTACCCCCCGTGATCCAGGAGGATGTTTCCAACGGGGTGTCAAAGCCGGAAGTGGCGAACCCAGCGCCAAGCGAGGAAGGTTTTGCTAGGTTTTACAGTACCTTTGGAAGCTTGATCAACAAACTCTCGGCACCTCTAGCATTTACCGGCTTGCCACTCGTCTCCGAGGAACCATCAGCTACCCCGGTCCCTCCACCAACAACCGAGACGCCCCAAAGGAAACCCCGAACTAAACCTTCTACCACGACAACGAACGAACCCGACCTTTCCAAAATCTACTCTCGCGCGACCCTCCGCTCCCTCGAACGCGACGGCCACAGTGCCACAGATTCCTTCTACGTCGTGCCTACCAGCGGCCACACCGCATCCTACGCCAGCATCCTCAACCACGAAAACAAGGAAAAGCGCCGGATGGCAGCATCATTCCACCGCGGCGGCGCCGACGACAACGACGACAACGAAGACGAAGACGATTTTGTCGATGCCCGCGAGTCACAAATCCCAACATCGCCGACAGGCTTCCGCAAGCGCCTGACAGGCAAAGGCCGGTCTGACAAAGAGCTACGGAATATGGTAGAGGAGCTCCATCTCGAGAACTCGAGCCTCAAGGATGTCCTGGACAAACTCAGCAAGCGCTTGCACGCGTTTGAGCTCAACTCGCAGAGTTCGCATCTCGCGTTAGCGCAGAGTCTTCGTCTTCAACGGCCCGGGTCGCCGATGTCCTCTAGCGGAGTTGGCATCGCGGCAGCAGGGCCTGGGCCTGCTGGAGTAGGAGCCGGAGCAGGAGGAGACGAGGCGCTGAAGAAACGGAATCGGGAGTTGGAGGAGCAGATGAGCGAGATGGTGAAGCGGATGGAGAGTCTAGAGAAGGATCATCTCAAGTTGCAGGTGACGCTGGAGAAGTACCGGGACCGGTGGGAGAAGCTGAAGGCGAGTGCTAAGGCGCGGAGGGAGGCGCAGGATACAACGCATGAGGGGGAGTCTAAGAGGTGATGGGGTGGTATAGTGCTTATTACTGGGTAGAGTGCGCGATGAATTTATACCTGTTTATACATGCCAAACCACAAGGTCACACATCCAGGTGTATGAGCATATTTTGGTGCTATGGTGACTTTTAAAATCTTTAAAATTCATAAGTTCGGTGGAACCACCGACCAAAATCCATTTGCCGCAAAACCGTCTCCTAGGTTGCCACACAACCACACTAGCATTGGGCAACAAGGCGGAAATAACTGCCCAACCGAATACCTAGTGTCTGAGTGGCCTCATGGAAGATAAAGTAAACTACTCAGGAATGGAGCACGGGCGCAAGAAACACACATTTATTTTCTCGGTTATTTAGCCCCTGAGCACGAATACCCCTGAAGTAAACAAACAGCCCCTTTAGGTACTGATTTGGTTCAACATGGAGTCCAAGTCAAAAGTTGGTGTTTTTACTCATTTAGAAGCGAGTTGATTAGTCTTTGTGAATCTGTGGATGGGGTGATGGTTGTAGGCTCACCAGATTTGAGGCGGACATATTCTTATAGCGGTAGCTCAGAACACGCGCGTCTACGCGTCTCACGCGTTGAGGCCGTAGATTTCAAGTTGGCAGTTACGGATTATCTATTTCGGAAAAGGCACAACGTGATCTTAGATCGGAGTTCAGCCTATCGAGGTTTCGTCTTTCATGAATAGAAGTTTGTGCCCGGAGCAATATGGGCAACACTGGTTTTGTTGTGTTGTTCGTGCCCCTTGCCCTGCCCAGGTCGTCTGTACTCTCAAAGACTTGATTTCTTTGCTGCCAACCATCGTGGGATCTCACCAACATTGGTGTTTATGACTACTTGTTAACTCTTTACCGAGTGGGGGCCATAAAAGCCAGTTCTCACCCAGCCAAGTAAGAGTGGTATAGGACCATGGTGCTTAGCCAAAGTTTTGTTGTTTATCCCCCCTTGATATGCCCCCCCCTTCACAACACCAAGCTCTGGCGGCGTTATCGCTGTAACCGGTCTTGCCAACTACCTCAACACCGTTGTTCAGCAACAGATACTCGCACTGGTCGCGCTCAAGGAGGTCACGTTACCCAGGCAGCCTTGAGAATTTGATCTTGATCCTCCTTCCAAGCCCTTCCTTTTCCTCCCTGCCCACAAACTTTTCTTCCCACTCCCACACACTTTGACCCCGCGACCGACTTTACGACCGACTTTACATACTACAAATCTCGGTATCGTGTGGTCTTACGCCCGTTTTTCTTTTTGTGGAAAACTAGCGGAGATCGCCCGTTTTCTTTCTTGTTATCTTTCTCGTTACGAGAAGAGACTGCCCGGTTTTCTTTTTGTGAGAAATGATCAGGGAACGCCCGGTTTCATTTTCATGGAAAACGAGCGGAGATTCTCCGATTGTCCGTTCTTCTTTTTGTGAATAACGAGAAGAGGAACTCCTCCGGCTTTCTTTTCAACAACAAGAAGAACGATTCCTGCGGCTTTCTGTTAACAACAGAAAGAAAGACAAAGCTCGCTCTCAACCTCTTACGCCCAATTTCCTTTGACAAGAAACTGTAAGCCAGCATTGTATTCGCTTGATTCTTTACTTACGAGTAACAACTAACCATTCCCCCTATACAAACAGACCAACCAACAACAACAACCATGGTACGCCGTGGACTCCGCGACAGCTCCATGAGACGGGTACCAGGCCGGTACCAAGAAGACTTTGGGCCGTCGCGTGCCGACCGGCCATTGTACATGCACCCGGATGTGCCGTTCAACCCTGATCTGGTGCCGCACTGTGCCCACCCGAGCTTGCCGCTCAACCACCCGGAGCTGGGGCCGTCGGAGGCCTATCGTCTTGCGTTGAGGGCGGCTGCTGCGGCTAGGGGTGGGGCAGGTGAGGGTGGTGCCGGTGATGGTGAAGATGGTGAGAGTGAGGAGAGTGAGAGTGGGAGTGAGAGTGGGAGTGAGAGTGGTGAGGAAGAGGAGGGCGAGGATGATAGTTCTCGTTCGGACCAGGTTGTTGGCAGCAGCCTGGAAGAGATGATTGACGACATGTCAATCACGGAGGAGCGGCCAGCTGCTGCTGCTATGGCAGTGGCTGCTGCCGCACCCCCGGCCATCACCCCCGACCCTCGGCCGACTAATGCCTGGCCGAACGACCAAGATGCCGACCCGGCCCGAGTGGCCAAGACTGCGGTGTTTCCTCCTCGGCAGGAGGACGCCGGCGAGCTGCCGAATCATGGCGGCCCGGACGTGGGGCGAAAGGAGGTATGTTTATTTTTGATTCTCGTTGTTTGTTTTTTGGTTTCCCTTCACGGTCTCCGGCGTCTTTCCGGTCATCACCCGCTTTTCGTTTACCGGTCTCGGTCGGTTTTCTTGGTCGTATCGGTCGTTTCGGGTCGTTATTCTTCGTCACGACATACGATTTCGCCGGATACGACCGCCGTCGAAATACGGAAAGCAGAACCGTCGCGACAGCGTCGTCGAAACGCAAATTATCCGCAAAACACGACTCAATTCACAACTCGATTCACGAACGAGAATTAGAGAACAGCAAAGTCGGAATAAACAACAATCGGCCGTAGTGACAGACCATGAACCGTCGAAGAAAAAACGCCCGAGAAAGACCCCCCACACACATTTCGAATGACGACACAATCATTACCACCCATTCTCCCAATTACACTCAGAAAAACGAAGAAAGAACTATCTCACTGACCATCTCCCCCCAATAGATTCCCCAACAACCCCCCTCCTCCTCCCCCGCGCCGCAATGGTCCTCCCTCCCCCCGGGCGTCCAATACGCCATAATAGCCGACATGACACGTTCGGTCCCTCTCTCCGTCGCCGTCGCCGCCCTCCATCTCTCCCGGGCCGACCTCGCGGCCCTCCTCAACCTCATCGCTGAGGAGCGGCGTAAGAACCACCAGCACAGCGCTCTGCTGTCTGGAGGTGGTGGTCTCGGTTCTGGTCCTCTGCTGGCGCTGCCAGAGCCGGAGGTGTTGCGTGCCCTGGCGCCGGTGACCGAGGGCCTGGCGGCCAGGGAGGTGCGTCGGGGAAGGGCGTTTTTGGTGTCGGTGGGTTTGGGGGATGTCGCGGGGGGTTTGGGCTGGTGGGTTGGGGTTGGTGGGACGTATCGGCCCGTGAGGGTTGATGCGGCGTGTCGGAGGGAGGTGAGGAGGGAGGAGGAGGAGGAGGAG